>NW_027471899.1:0-17420 GCF_051020765.1 Lasioglossum baleicum | reverse complement strand
GGTAGACGCGCGAACAGGCGGCGAAAAGGGAGAAAAAGGGCGGCACGGGGACCGAGAGGAGATGGAATACCGGGAGAATTTGTAACCTAAGACGGTGGCAGCACGGGCAAAAACCTCGACGTAACAGCGACATGAACGTATAAACCGCAGCACGGTATTTTGTTCCAGGGCACGAAGCAATTTACGATGTTGCATGCGTGTTAGTATTTACACGCGCGTAATCGCGAGATTGTTGTGTGCACGCCGATGAGCATTGCGCGAGAATGCAGCGGCCCAGGCGTGCGTATATACTTGTCAGCGGACACGTAGGCGTGTATGGGACCGGGCCCCGTTCGCGCGCGCGCTCGCCTTCCCCCCGGACTGATCATCCTCCACGATACCGACTGACACGAATAAAGAAACATACAAGAAAAAAATTGCAGAATCGTTTTACCCCGAAACGCTGTTGAGTAGCCAGTCGGGACTTTGTAGTGGCATCCCTGACCAGAAGCCATGAATCATGAAATTATTGGCAGAGAGGGGGAGTTAATAATATGCAATTTATATAAAAATAAGACGAGGGAAATGGTAAAAAACTGTGTAACCAAATTTAAAAAAGTAATTAACCGGCGAATATATTCGCCAGATCCTTTTTTTCCCTTAATAATCCTTTTGGGTTTCGGCTTTGCCCCTTCAGCTGAGAAACGGACGAGAGAGTCGGAATTTTCGTTAAAACGTTTTAATTTAATAGTTTACCTTAATCTCGGCCGGTAATACGAGTCGTAGAAGAACGTCGAAGGAAAATACGGTCCCCTCCCTATGGGAATAGGTTTGAAGGTTGTAATAATGATCGAGATTCATGGTGGTTCCATTAGGAATGAACGAATACATTCGCTGCATGCAAATCTCGGCGAACCAGTTTCTGTAAAAAGAAGCCATCTGTTAAAACGAAAATCTTAAATACAGGTAATACGTATGATCACCCTCTTGACTGTTAGATTATCAATATTGGTTATCGGAAGCGATTATTGCAACGGATGTAACTTTAAACTCTGAATATACATCGATGGAAACTAATTATCATTATCGCTCCTTCGGTCTCCGATAAGGCGAGTTCTCATTTGTGTACCACGAAACCTGCCACCAACATCGTTTAAGTTGAGCCATTAATTGAATCGTGTTATGTAAAGCTTGTAGATTAAGACGGCGGACAAGTGCGGCGGACGGCTGAGATACGATATCGTTCGGTTGCGAATAAAAATATTAATCCTTGCGCGTTAATCCCGATAAACTCATTTGTTCGAGCAGCGTCGATCGTAACGCGTTTCGAGGTTATGATACCACCCGTAGAGGAAAGACACTGCAGGTATAGGAGCGCCATATTTGATCGCCAAGATTATAGACGCTTTTTTTCCCGATGCTCGTATCGTGCACGTGTTTCCCATAAAATTTCTTTCTCTCTGATATTCGCGAAAGCACATTCGAGAATATACACAGGATAACGAGATAAAAGGTGGTTAAGATAGCAACAGACTGCTACACTATTCGCAATACAGATAGCACCGGCACACGTGATGCAGCGCAACTAATTACGCGCATGTAATTATTTTTAACCCAACAATTTGTAGATCATAGAAATCTACCGCACGCGATATTTACAGCTAGTACGATATTCGCGTTACGTAAACATCCGAGCTACAGTATGGACAAATAATTTTTCTACCGTGCTCGTTACGATAAAATGTTTATCGTTGAAATATCGTTTGCTTAAAGATTCTCGGATACACGTATAATCTATGTTTCATGCATCAACAAATCGACACCGATATCACGTCAGCTTTAATCTCTCCTTCGATTCGTCCATCCGATACATTTTACTATAGCACGGGCTGTAATAGCAGCGAAACCGTTTTCGCGCGTCGGGACGTGTAAATTGACATGTAAACAGATAAGCACTGGAAACCTCGAGGAGAGTAGTACGAAGAAATGTTCAATTCGATATCTTGCGACGTGATAAATCGAAACAATAAATTACGCTCGTATTACGATCCGCTTTCCACGCTGGCCGATGTCGATTAATGAGAAAATTCTATCAGCGCTCGTTGAGATGATCGAGTTTGTTAAAACAACGATTAACGTCTCTCGAGTGCTACACTGTCGGTGGCAGCTTGTCCATTCCTCTGTCGGACAGATCTTAAAACGAGGTTCTAAGCGCGACGACATCCTGCAGCTTCTCGATGCTTCGATTCGCTTCTGTCAAAACCGCGCCGAATTTACGAGAGAAGATGAAAAACGGCGAAAGGTGGCAGCATGTTAGCCAAACGCATTCGTCGTTTCGAGTGACCGATCGCGGTCGGTCAACAAACGAGTGTGTCAATCGGGAACATCGTCGAACTTCCAACTAGGGACTGCAGCGACCTCACCTAAGTAACGCCTCGCGGTAACTGTCGAGCGCGTGTCGTGTTCAGTGGGCAAAACAGACACGCGCCGTTTGCAACGCATTTTGCGAGCTCTAAAATAGTTTACGAGACGCGTACTTCGCCGTTGCACCGCGTATATACTTTGTGACGATCCGCGCACATCGCGTTTCTCGCGCGTGCAACGTATAAGCCACGCTGCAACGAGATCACATACGATCCGATCGGCGGCCCGCTATTTCTGCCGGTACAGTCGCGAGCAAAACGCGGCCAACATCCGAGATGATCGCTATGCCAGAATCCGGCTCGGAGTATTACTTTGTCGCCGTGCAGTTGACAATTTTAACCATCGCCATTCGCCCGATAAATTTCCGTTTCACCAAGCCACTCGCTCCCCGTCTATTCCGAAATCAATAGCACGACTGTAATCGAAACGAAGATTCGCGCTGATTCGTGGCCGTTTATAATCCGCGCGTTGCATCGTGTGTGGCGATCATTCGAATCACCGAACGCGTGTTAATGACGAGGAGAGAGGAAAAGAGAAGAGTAGAATGTTGGTTTTCGAGGATTTTTTTTCGGGATTTTAAGGAAGATCTTAGATTGATGTTTTAATTGTTGGTAGAAGGGGAGGAGTGGATAATTTCGGGTCGAAGAATTATTTAATCCTTCGGGGACGAGTGTCAAAATATCTATAGAAATTTTTGATTTTTTACAATGAAAGCTAAAGAATATGAAAACTAAGAATATGGTGAAAAGTAATTTTAGCATTACCATCGACGTAGTATATATTTCTTAATTCAGAAAATTTCCTTCCATTTCTTATTTTCAACTGCTTAATATATGTTATTTTCGTTTCTCGTCCGCATAGGATTAATTCATGTCGAAATTAACGCGATATGCACGACGCGATGTAAAATACTTGAGCCTGAAAGTAATACTCGTATGATAATTGTGATCGTGACTCAGGAGAATGGCAGTTATTAAATAACGCAACTGTTATAATTTTATTCGATCGAACGGCAATTTTATTAAAACTGTCTATCAAAAGATCGTTAATAAATATTCTTCTAAATTTATTATCTTAGTCCTGATATAATTCAATAGCTGAAATTTCAACTAATATTCTGAGAAGCACACTTTTGATAGCTGTACTTGATAGCTAAAAATTTCTAAAGCTCTGTCCAAAAATTGTTACGCCGAAGAAACCGCATTGTGCCGTCATTCCAACAATGAAGCTGCATTCTTCGAGAACTAATTTCGTACAGTGGAAAGCACGAGGCTTCAAAAAGTGGACGTTAAGAGGAATGGGTAAATAATTGAGAATGATCCAAGTATTTTGATAGCGCGGTGTTCCGCTCTCCCTTTATAACTGCAGCGGTAACGGTGCCAGAAATAATACAAAGATATAAATGATATAATTGATACAATTGAATGTAAAAACCAGGCGAACAGGTGCCAGATACAGTTGCCAACTGCAGGTTAGGACAGTGTATAAACTTGTTGGGTCTGATACAGTGTTTAAACTTGATCGGTGACATAGCTGCATAGATACAGCATCTTTGGACCATTGCGTAGTTTTATTTACGTCTATCGAACGTGAATATACACGCCATTTACACCTCTGCTTCTCTCGAATCGTCTGAAATTTTTATTTAGACGCTTCAAGTGTCATCCTTCTACGATATCGAAATCGTGAGTCTGAATTTTCATAATAATCCATTGGTCGATCCTTCGTCGATGCACGTATTCGCATCTCGATAGTAGGTCATAACGTAGACGCGTGTTTCTAATGCAATCGTATGTAAAGCGTATTATAATTTTCCTTCTCCGTGGCAAAAAATAACGAGGATTGGTGTGAGAAGAAATTGAAACTGCGTTGAACATTTTTGTGCCGTTCCTCGTAATGTAAATGCCAGTGCAAAGTTTGAAATTCATAGAATTTATAATATCCGTTCTTCATCGTTCCTATTGCACTTTCTGTCAGCTGCTCATCCACTTTGCCAATATTAATTTCACCTGCTTAGCTACAACGCGCGCGTAACATTTCGGCAAACATAATTTATCATCGTCGTGCCTCTCCTTTGTTTCGAATATGGGAATACTTGCGATTTCGCGATATTTTGACAACACGCTGTTTTATTTTCTTTTCATTATCTAACCAGCTATATTAAGATTCGCGACGTCAAAGACACGTGTGCATGTATGACACAGAGTATCTTAAATATACTAGAGCTATTAAAACCAGCAATCGAAGGAACCAAAATGGCATTTTATTTTCACAATTATCGGAGACGCATGGTTTTCGATGGAATTCGCGACGACTTTTATTCGGGCAAAAAGATTTATTTCCACGATATTATCATTCGCGTGTACAGTATTCGACTATGCGTATTATAAGTAGTCCTAGTGGTTAACACACGAGAGTTTCGATTCGCGGAATGTTCTTATCCGGCGATAAAACATTCGGAGACTTTTAATTTTGCGCACAGCGTCGGATGATTTACAGTTTATGCCTGGCGGATAAGGATTTTTATGCAACAATAGGAGGAACCAAATAACATCGGTACACGCTGCGCTTTCCGACGGGGATATAACTTTTGGAAATGGATCCCTGGTGAAGAGTCGGATGAAGAACGAAAACCGTAAGCGGGCAGTAAACCAAGTTTTATCATAAAATTTCATCGCTGCTACTCGACGGTTCTCTTCATTTCGACCAGCGTTCCACGCTTCTTTCCGTCCTGCTATCCGCTGATTTATCTCATTGCATCAGACGACAAGTAGCGAAGTAGTAACGGTCTAAGATTAATCACTGCTGACCGTTAGGCGACTTCCGTCCTATTACACACCGGTTTCATGCAGCTTTGCAAAAGCGTTCCGTGTAATTACAATGTAAACATCTACGAGTGTAGCAAATGGATTTATTCCTTAGCCTGGAAATCAGCGTGACCATTGTCCAAATACGATTTCCGTACTCGGATGTTTATCGTCATAGTATCGCTTCGTCGTGGCTTCTGTGTCGCGTTTATTTTATGACTATAGATGCTCGTCATACCCTTCAGACGTGAGAAATTTATCCGATTCTTGTTCCGTGTTTCAAAAATACCTAATACCTATCTTATTGTTTCGCGTTCTTGGCTATTTTCGAGATAAATTGGACAAAATATGCAAATCCCACGGCATAAATATGATGCTTGTCGCTGTTGCAAGGGAATAACGCACGCAGCGTGTTCGAAGACACAAAAATACGTAGGTATGAATGCAAGGAAGCATAGAGTATGAAAGATTCCACTGTCTGTATGTAAATGTGCACCTCAAGGCAGATATATGTTCCCTCTATTACCTAAACGCGTATTAAAAATATAAGAATTCGTACTCGTAATTACACGAATACTGGCACTAATGAAGATCGATGCGGAGAACATGGTTATTACTTATTTAAATTGATCATCAGCATTAGCTTGAGACAAGTATTAAACTTGGATAAAATTTCTGTGGAATAAAATTACGCGATACGAGTTTGTAATAATTGCATTTCTCGAATTATAATTGACATATTCATCTCGACAAAACTTTACATGAAAAATCATGTATTATTCAACCATATTATCCTCTGTTAAATTCTTTTCGCATGTATTGTTGTATTTTCATGTCCTATACTCCTCTCGTATCATTTATTTACAAATATTCTACATTGTAACATATCTTGCATTTTCCGTTTAAAAATATCAAATAAATACAACAAAGTGTACGTGATTGCTTAAAATATCGTTAAATTAGAGCTGCGTGAGCATTGTATTAGAGACTGAAGGGAACGGATTAAAGAACATTCTGCACATTGCCGATCGCTTAGTATTCCACGGATTCCCGGCATCAACAATAATTCCGATGCACAGCAGCGATCGTCTAAAAGTCGGTTCCGTTGAGGTGCGTCTAGTATTGACAGGAGTACAAGGAACATAATCTCGTAGAGACTCCACCACACAAGCAATTCACGTTAATCCACAGGACTTCGACCCTGATTTGTATAAATTCTACAGAAAATAAGCACTGCCCACACGAACAACCGATGCCTCGAGCCTCGTCGACTTTTTTCCCCTCGACGTCGTCCGAGGAGATAAAACGAGACGACACGTCGCAGAAGAATACATTCCCTGGAAAATACAGCTGGCCGAACGACATATTTCGTCACACGCAAGCCGCTCACACACGTGTACATTGGGTGTAAACAAACTGTTTCGTTTAAAGCGAATTTCACGAGCGACCGACTTTACATATTCGATGTACGTGCCCTGCACAGAGGTGTCGCCATTTTATTCGATATTTCTATTAACGACGAATTACGTGATATGATCTAATTACCTCTTGAAGCCCAGATTTTAGATTAAATAAAAATCAGAGCATTAGATGTATAGTTATTTAAAAAATATTTAAAATAAATACGAATATCTTCTAACGTCATTCTTGACGATTTCATTCTTTCACCATATGAAATATAACGTCAAATTTGTTAAAAATAAAACAAAAGATTTGATTAATATCTGGAGAATAATTACCAGATTTATAATTTATTTAATCCAAATTTTTTTTATTTCAGATACGAGACGAAAATTCAGCATTCTCGAAGCCGAAGTATAAGAAGATAATAAAGATGACGGAATAGAAAAATCTCCGGGTGAAACGAGTCATACGTGCAATATAAATTACGCGAAATGCAGAGGGGTTGGAGGAAAAAGCAGAAGGAGAGAAAAAAGAAGCGGAAGGACGGAGAGGGGGGAAATAAAAGTTGAGAAAGAGGTGGAAAATACGTTGCTTCCGAAACGCATCCTCGAACGTCCGTGCATGCACGATGCACATGCACATGCGTGCCAGCTTGACGAGGACCCGTGTACGCATAATAATACACGCACACCTGAGGAATTATGTATCGGTCGTTTATGGGTAACAAAGATACAAAAGGTAAGTAGAAAGAATTGCTGCAGGGAAGAAAACACGTAACCCCTACAAATGGTGTGTAAGAGTGGAAGGGAATGAACGAAAGCGAAAAGAGGAAAAAGGCATGGCCGCCAGAAGACAAACACAAGTTGAGTATAAAACAAGAGGACGTAAAAGGAGGGCGTAAAAAGGACGCGAAAAAAGCTGGAGTGAGAAAACAAATCGAGAAGATAAATATAATATCAACCTTCGCGATATCCAGTGGGGCACACGTGTACCCCACGCATCGTGTTTTTATTATAATTTCAAGAATAAATTTTTATACGCTTTGTCCTTGTCTATGTTACGTTACTTAACAATCTGCACTTTTAGAATAAAACGACGCGGCGTTGAAAAATTAATTTATTTGTCATTGCGTTTAAAATCTTATCAGAAACATAGTTTTGCGACAAATATTTTTGCATAATATTCTCTTATATTGCACTATCATAGACACAAAGAGTATTAGCTATTTAACATAATATAAAAAGATTGTCGATACTGTTAATCCTAGTGCTACTTTATTGCTCATTATAATAAGCATAAATTTCAAATCCAACGAAGAGAATATTTTCGTATCCTTCTACTACCGCAAATTGTCGAATTCTGCACAACATCTGCAGCAACAATTAAACCTTCGCTTCAGTCTCGGTTACCACTCTACAAAGATATAAAAATTAACGGTCGACGTAGAATTTGGAATAACGAAACGGCACGAAAAACGGTGGACAAAAGACGAAAATGACCGATGATCGTGACTTTTGGCGGAGTTTCGTGAGATAGCAAGAACAAAGGCCAGGACGCGAGGAATGCGAGTGCGTGAAGGATTTCGAGAAGAATTTCAGAAAAAGGAAGAAACGGCGGATACCTGCAGATTCTGTGCGCATTGTAATCGATTTCTCCAGAGGCTTCATTTTTAGGCCTGGAAACATGCAACGGCAATTTTGACGTGGGATCATTACTGTCGGGTTAAACGCAGATATTACGAATCTGACTACAATCTGCTACAGCGAAACAGGCGAACGTGGTTATTAATGAAGTAAGGGCAAAACGAATAGCGGACACCTATAATTTTTCGGATAAATTACGAAGCATTTCAACGATCGGTGTCTTTGGTAAGAAAGATCGTTTCGCAATCTTCAGCCGGATAATCGGGTCAGTTTGATCAAGTTCTAGGTAACCTTTGGCCTACGGCGTACGATGTAATTTTCTAACTAAAGAGAAAATTAGAGACGCGATTCACCTCGCGTAATTCCGCGCGGTACCGAAATAGAATTGTTTAAACTCACGCGAGATTTAAGTATTACTTTGTAGACGCATTTTCAAAGGTATCCTTCACACGCATGCATATAACTTTCTCCTCATTGCCTAGTTCGTGACTTTTGTCTTCTCGCGTCGTAAAAGCCAGGCTATAATCTCGATCACTTAAGGACGGGACAATTGCGGTCAAAACATATGTACGACATACATCGCGCACTTCAATCTCTTTTTGTACATTCGCAAAGTGTAAACATCGAGACGTCGGAATAAATTTTTACATAATCTAATACCGAAACTACCAACCTGTAAAATTTATCTAAATAGAGTGTATCTATTTCATAAAAATTATATATTTCTTAATGCGAGTTAATATTAATTTCGCCAAAAATAATAATAATACTTTTCAGTAGCTGGGAAAGTTTTCGGCTTGTTTGTTAGTTGTAGTAATTAAATAAATGACCATTTTTGACTCGCTATGCGTACATTTAGAAATACATTATTCACAATATTCGTGATTATATTCGAATTGATGAAAATATTCCGAATGACTTCTCTTAAAATATGAAATTTTCAAAATATTACTACGTAAGATAATTTTCGAGCACGTGGCGACGTTAAATAACTAAGGCCAGCTACTGAGGGTTGATTTAAAATTGAAATTTATGCAGTTTAATATGATATGAAAGGTACTAAGCATATCACCTAGAAAACAAGAACATGAACGTTCTTTAATGTTGATTCCTAGAAGGCAAAGCTTCGCTAAAAACACGTCGGCTGATGATTGTAATTTTCAATGAGCGTACATAAACGGAAGCATGCATGTTCCAAGTAATTAAACTAAAACAATGTATATAGTTGCTGCGATAGGTTGTCCAATTAGTATCGCCATATGTAATGACATACATTTTTTTCGACAGGATTCAACTGCTCATAATCACACCTCCGCAAAACATTAACCTTTTTCTTCACTCCTTTTTTAGAATCATCTCGGTAACGCGATTTACTCTCGCGTATCTTATTTCGTCCCCTCGTCCCCCCCAGTTCCATACACATTTTCACTTCCCTCCCATCGCAATTGCCACGCTTGAATTTTCCCTTTTCTCCGTATTTTCTTCCCTTTTTTCCTTTATTCCTCTACCCTCTACTCCTTGCTCCGCTTCTCCTTCGTCTCTCCACGATACGGTAAGGGTAAGATACTTAAAAACCAGGACATGGTCCTCGATGATTATAACCTTCGGGGAACGAGAGTAGAAATTTCTTGATCACCTGACGGGTCCTTCGCGTCAGCCGAATTGCTAATCAACAGCTAATTTCAACATCTTTCTCTCGAATGGACACTTTTATAGAACAGGGTTCCGGCAAATTGTTTCTTAGTTCCTGCAATCAAGTCCTGTACGCAGCTTCCTTTATTTTCGCCAACGGTACACGAGAATGACGATGAAGATTTCCATTATCAGCAGGTAAAAGTAACGCACGCGCTTGCCTTGCCATCGTGATAGCGTTAATAAAGTAATCCAATGCATATTTATCCGGCGCAATGTGCATATTCAAGATACTATTTAACGCTAGAAATGCGTGATTCCTCCTGATAATAATTATGATAATTTGCAGTCTTTGTAATGCGAGGTAGTATTGCTGTTTACTGCATTGGAAATAACATTTCTGCTAGTCTTTTGAACTTTGAGAACTTTCTTCTTCGATTGATGACAAATTTTTTATATGGCGAATTTATTTCTCCCATTGTTTTTGCACATATTTCTGATTATCGATAGAAACAATGTCAATTAATTGACGTGGGTGCAAAACTTAATTTGCTTCGATAGTTTTAAATTATTTAAAATTATAGGAAAAGATTCGAAACCAAAGAATATTTCGAGTTTAGAAAATACCAAATTTTTAATTTGATTCTCTTGAAAAATATGATATTCTTCTAAAAACTTCCCAATATTACGTTAGCAATAGCATTTAATTAAATATGAAATGTTTGTCTAAAATAAACATAAGTTTTACTGCAATATCGCAAAATATTCCGCTCGAAAAATAAAATTAACACCGACAAAATTTCAAATATTATCGCGAGTTGAAAAATCAATATTAAGAGAGTTAGATTTACTTGAAATACAAGATTTTCAGAAATACCTTCAAGTACCAACTAACCAGGATCGTGTGATTTTGTTTCGAGTACTTTTTCGCCATTCATTTCTGATTCACAATGTTTAAACAATGGCCGCTCGGGTACCTGGGTTTTTTCATCCCAGCCGGATATCCATCCGGTCAGGCGTTGAAATTCTCGTTTATTTTTTCGCGAACCTACCCAACCGTTCATGTTGCAACGGAATGCGCTGCGCCATCATTACAGGCACGAAAAATTTTAACCCGGCCCAGACAACGAATCTTCCTTTCAGACATTGGCTGCTACCAATTTATAACTTCGTGGTTGCGATTCGCGGCAACGCGAGGTTTATTCGCTGCGACGCGGCCGTTAAAAAAATACGCGTCGCATTGAATTACAGTGATTAAGTTAAGCGTTATACAGGGTGGTCCGAGTAACTGAAAACCAGCTTGTTGACTCCATAACTATAAGGTAGCACTGAAAAGCCGGCGCAGGTTTTGTACGTCTTGCATGCCGTGAAGGAAAGTATACAATTAAGCGTCAGAATGGTATTTGTCGCTTGATTCGTTTCCTTACTTGCCTTCTTTGCTTTTCGGAAAAAGGAGTAGAAAATGTGCCGCACTAGGTTGCATACACCTTCGTCGTAAGTTCTCGTGTCTCGCCGTATCACGGAGACGCTGTCTGATCACCGTGGGTATGTCTCTGCTACTTATCCCCTGTTTATTATGGACGGTGGTTTTATGTCCGACATTGTTTTGCAATGCAAATATGTAAATAGCAGGAAATATTTAGTTGCGCCCTCGAAACGGATGATTTGTCCCCGAAGAAGTAATTCCAGTATGCGTATTAAATGGAAGGCAGATGAGAACAGCGATAAATATTTATTATAAATGCACAGTGAGTCACTGAGCTATTTGTACCCCTCCAATTGTCCACTTCGGATGATTACTGTTGTTCTACGACGCGAATTTCGAAGTTTTCATAGAAGGGAATATTAGAAGAAATAAAATCAAGCTTAATTTAGGGGCTAATGCTTCTTCCATTAAAGAAAAACTGCGAGCATTTCCAGAAACCTGCTATCATAGAGTCAAAAAGTGAGTATAAAATGTTACTCAGTTTAGAATGACAATTACTAAATGATCGATAAAATTTTTATTGTTATTAATTCGATGCTAATGAACCAAACGTTAATTTATGTTAAGCGATTTGTCATTTGTTCGACTCGGGAAATTACGATAGTTTTTCCTCTTGACAGGACAGCCGTTTTTCAGTAAGCCATTTATTATCCTAGTTTACTAGAAATTACACTCGACATAGAGCATAAAAAATTAGTAAAACATTTATTTACAGTACGCATTGAAGCCAGAAAACTTATAACGAATATATTTTACAAGACGTAAGTGCGACAAGAGCAGTTGCTTCCGATAATTTATTTATCGATAATCATCGCTTGTGTACCAAATTTAGTGCACGCGGAATTAAACGTGTTAAGTATAATTTTAGTCGCATGACGAACCCAGCTCATCATTCCGTGGTTTAGTATGAAAACTCATGACGAGCTGGATTCGTCATTGTAGCACATGCAGCGAGTATGACTCAAGAAGAATCTCATAACCAACTTGGTCTTTTTCGCTACCCATAAAAAAAGTCGCTAATCTCTAATTAGATATGCAAATTAAGACTGATCACTTAGACTTCCGATATACAAGTCAACTCGCAATAAACTCACACAGTTACTCTGTCAGATTCTTGTCACAGGCTCGGCGTCTTTTATTTAACGTGACGAACTCGCGACACGACTGATCTCGTTGTAGCGCAAGGGATTAAGCGTCAGGAGCAGTACCAAAGTCCACGATATCTTTCGACAACCTGAAAAAATCGGCAATTTCAAATTACGTGTGTCAAAAACGATCACTCTAAATACCTATCAACTGGAAGCAGGTTTGCATCTGTTATTCGGCACGTAGGACTCGTGCTAAGACCGGAGAGCTAATCTTGAAACCCGCGATACTCTGCAGTAGAAAATCGGCAGTCTCTAGTTACTCATATCGAAACTGATCACTCGGATTTACGATTCGTGATTTAGCTCGAAACAAATTGGCGCAGTTGCTCCGCCAGGTCTCCGGCACTGACCCAGCATCCCCGGGAATGCGTAAAATCCGTTTCCACCGCAACGACAATTGTCGTGGTTCAATCAGTAAATTCAGCCGCAAGTAAAGTACCTCCGGGATATCGCGTGTGCACACGTATCTATCGTTGGCTATCGCACGGTGAATCCACTCCGAGGACGTTTTACGATCGTCATTTCACCCCAACCACCAACCCCATCTCCGGCTCATCCGAACTCCGCGTCCGCCCCTGCAAACCTTCCTATTTTCCCCCGTCAATGATTGAGCCATGTCCTCTTTCCATTGCGACTAAATGACGTGTATCGTATCCGTCTTAAAAAACAAAGAAATACCGAGGTTTTACATTGTACCCGCGAGAAACAGAGACTCCGTGAATTCGGAGAGAGAGAAAGAGGGAGAGAGAGAGAAAGAGAGAGAGAGAGAGAGAGAGAGAGAGAGAGAGAGAGAGAGAGAGAGAGAGAGGCATGGACATGCGTGTTAATTATACGGGTTTAGATAAAGGGATAAGAATCAGGATTTATGTAGAAATTTGTAGCGATATTTATCCGTTTGGTGGTATAAAAACATTAGCTCGCGGGTCCATAAACTCGGAGAGAGATATATAAAATATTTTATTTCGCATCGAACGATTGCTATAAGCGCTTTGGTTATCTATAAAGCGGGAACGCTAGTACGAATACAAGGCATCGTTTATGTAAAACGAAGGAAAGAGGGATATTAAATATAAAGCTCGTATACGTATATCAAATCGTTTTTACGCGGCGAGATTCGTTTTACGACTTGCAGCTTGTTTGCAACCACACGCGCACGCACACCCGCTGTACGTTCTCAGCTTTTGCTGCCCTCCGTGTAATCGCTAAAGTTGCGTAAATTGTGTCGTTAAAATGCGCGTCTATCGTGTCTATCGTGATCGATCTTAACGTTGACAGCTAAATTTCGAAAGGAAAGATTTGTTTGAAACCCGACCAGCATTTTTGTCTCTTATCAACGTTATTAGATGTGAAATACTGCAAATAGGCGTGTAATGTTTACGTGTGTACGCATACTGATGTATACTGCTTATACAAGTCGAAATATTGCTTCTTCGTGTAAAACTACATCCCAAAATGTATTTCAGAATTCATTGTATATCTTCCAATTGCTCTAAAAAAGAAAAAACAGAAAATACATTTTATCAGTGGAAATACTTCTCTCCTTATCGAGAGTAAATTTTCATAAAAATTAAATTTCGATTACCTCTTGAAAAGTTACGAGAATGTCACCACTTCGAACGAGAGGTACCACGTACGCGAACATAACCTGTAAATTATAGATGTAATCCTTTCCTCGATTTCAGCTGTGTTTATTTCAATCGCCAGCAGCGGCGGGAATTTTTAAATCGCGTTAAAGTGTAAGCATTTCCGGCCGAGAGCTTAGCGTATCTCATTTCCGCCAGTGTGGCTATTCCTCTGACTTAATATTTCTCGAGATTACATCGAGTGTCCACGAGAAAAACACGAGTCGCGAATATAACGAACTACATTGGCTGTTGTTACCTTCGATCTACGAGTAAATTATACGAAAAATGCGCCCATAGAGTTACTGGTACATTCGGAGAGCCATCTTTTATCGAATCGCGTGATTTAACGCTGATTGGAATATTTGCCCACGGTTTCCTCCACACCAATCGAACCTGATTTCGATAGTGTTCGGTCGATCATCGAAGTCGTTTGTTGACGATAAATGATGTACTGAAAGGCGCAACATTTCTCGCATGGACGAGCTTCTCATTGACGATAACGTACACTGAGCACATAGGTAGAATCAACGCGTCAATCGTAAAAGCTTGACGTTCATCTAAACCCGCGTACCACCTCCATCCGTCCAACCACCACTCTTCGACGAAAGACCCCTCGCTCTCCTGACAGCCCAACGTGTCTCCTCCCCGTGCCAGGGACGTGCCCCCTCCCGGCCGGTACCCGCAGGCCACCATGCATCTCGTCGGCGTGTCGCTGCTACCAGCACTCTTAGTGAGTTACGGACCGCATGCAAGTGCGCATCGAACGTATCGGTAGTGTCGTATTCGTTTCACTCGCACTTTTCCACGTTTCACCGCCTAGATTCTTCTTTGAATATCACCACGCCGCGATTCCTCGTCCGACCGTGTTCCAGCCGATGGAGCTACGCTAGTGGGGACTCGTCACGTTTCTCCATGCTCTTGTGCGTTGTCGCGTCTTGTGACACTTCTCGAATATAACGTAGAAGCTAGACTTGCCGAGGGGAAAGGAGACCCGAGTGGATCGGGCTCGAAGACTTTCTCGATAGACATTTAACGCGATCTCGCGCGGTTCGACGAGGATTGTCGATCGAAAAGCAAAGAAGCGATAGTCAACGTGTTCCGTAACGTATTTCGATGGAGGGAACTGCCGCTTCTCGATGCACGAGGGGGAGAAGGAGAAGTAGGAGGAGGATAGAGTGACACGTGGACACGAGAAGGACGGCGCACGAGAGGAGACAATTGAAGTGCGCGTGTGCAAAAGTGCGCGCCGCGCAGACGGAAGCTCGATGTGCGTTGTTATGCTTTTTGCGGAACTAGATGTGCGACGTCGTTATTTTCCGTGGATTTTTCGGCCTGCAGTTCGTATTCCGGGACGTATATGCGCAGTGTTTGCCAGTGAACTCGTGATCTACGCTTGAGCCGTATTTACGAATCGTCTTATCGACCGTACGAAAGGACGAAAAGACACGAGGATCAGCAACAGGCCAGCGAGGCAGTGCGGTATCAACCGTTGGAACGTAAAAGAAAGTGACAGAAAAAATATTTACTAATAATCAAGTGACTATCCATTGTGTTTGGTCGTCTGGTGTGTTAACCGACGTGTGCGTGCATGTGACGTGAAGGAAAAAGACAGGACGGATATACAAACATGTCGGTCTGTCCGCGCGCGCGCGCGCAGTTGTTCTCGCGCGCAAATGCGATTCGAGGTTGGTGCTCGACGCGTGGTGCAAAATAGTATGCATTCGTTTGTAAAACAACGTAACTTTACAGTATCTTTACGGTAAGACTGTGTGATCGAATGGACACGGAAAATTGTAATCCGAGATATACGTGTAACATAGTGCTTTTTTACGACAATTGTGGTTTTATGCTTCAAGTACCGGTTACCTGTGTTCGCTGATTGCAAAGAATGAACTTTAAAAGTGCAATAAACATCTGACGGGAAGCAGATTTTTACATCGATAATATTAGGTGAGATCACGATATTCTTTATCTTTTTTTTTATTTCCCTTTGTATTTTTTTATTTCTATTTTTATGCGACGTAGATTACATTTTGATGTACTTATCAATTTTATGAAACTAAATTATTGGTATACTGTAAATGAACTAAACTTTTCCGTTATAATTTGCACGTAAAGTTCATATATAGTATCTTCGTTAGTAATTCTTTCTATATGAAGAATACTATGGAAGCATCTGTTTCATTGCAAGATTTTTGTAAGCCGACATAGATGTAATATTATTGTTGATTAATAAAACGGTTACTTAAGCGGTTCATTTACAGTGCAGAGACTTTGATAAAATTATAAGACATGCACAGAAATTGGAAAAATTACGTTTCATTGAGTACTTCTTTGTTTCTTGACTTGCTGCGTTGTTACCGCATTTATATTATTTTATACTATACAGTTTTATGAAATATGGATGTTTGTAATTTTTAAAATTGTAAGAATAGTTCTTACGAGCCAAAGTAATTAGAAAGCTAATGAAAAATTCAAGTGATTTTGATTGCAAAAATTAGATTTGCATTTTGCACTTATTTAATTCAAATTATTAGTTTCCAATGTTAAATGTGTAACAAAATTCGTCATAGAAAAGCATTAAGTAATTTTTAAATAAAAGAGTTTTTAACAAATAATAGAAATATAACTTTTCTAATTTTTTTGTATGTATTTATTTCTGGGTCCTTCCTTTGCATGAATATAAAATTCGAAAAGATTAATAATTTCCCCGATAATTCGAATTAATTTTCATATTTTGTATAATATGTTTTAATGCTTTTGCGCGGAATTATATTTGTATATTAAGTAGAAGTCGCTGTTTGATAATTATTTAGAAAAAAATACGATGCAAAAAAGAATCTTACACAATTAGAGTATTAAGAGTATCTTACACAAATTATAAATGATTTTGCAATACAAACTAGTTGAAAAATCGCGTTTCGAATAAGTGAAACTCGTCGATAAAAAAGAATAAAATTAAAATCGTTTGAAACATTCGTAAAATTCTAATTAGACAGAGTGATCGAGGTATAGAAGAATATAGGACTTGTTACGAGTTATTAAAGTTTGCATTTAGATTGCAAAAAGAGGCATTCCTTGTTTAAAAATTTTCTTATATACTTTCTCAAAGAATTGGCAATTTTAAACAGCATTTACCTGAATAAAAATTATTAATATTACTGTAATCAGAATCTATGCGCGTATCAAAGAATTTTAATTGTACTCGAAAAAAGTTCTACAACATTGTGCAACAATATTACGACATACTTCGAGAAACACTAAGCATTCTA
>NW_027471898.1:0-17476 GCF_051020765.1 Lasioglossum baleicum | reverse complement strand
CTTATATTCATTCAATATATCCCTATACTCACGCATGCGCTCATGCATATTCTCACTTCTTCTTTTACTCGTACGCTGTTACATACACCTACATTTTCTCACCTTTCGCTTCATTTTCTCTAACTCACTCGTCCACCATACAATCCTCCTGTCGCAGCAACGCTTTTTCTCTTTCATTCGCTTCGCATTCGCAACAAGGATCCATGAAGTAAACTCATCAATCAAGCGGGCCGCGCTTGCACCTTCCAGTACATTCACACAATTTTCTTTCGCACACTCCACTAAATCATGCATATATTCTTCCCAGCATACACCCTTACACACTCATCTCTTGCATATCTCAGACGCATTCTCGTCAGGCGCTACAGATATGCTAATAAGGATCACATTGTGTTCGCTTACTGCCCAGTCATGCTTTACCTCTCACTCAAACCGGCACCTGGCTGGCACACCATTAACCAGAGTGACATCAATGTCACTCTGTCCATTCGTACGCGAGAACGTACACCATACGCTCAGCTCATTCAGCACGACCATTCCTTCTGCTAACACCCATTCCTCAAGCACTCGCCCACGCATTTCATTCACTGCACTACAGCCCCCACCCTTGCTGAAACAAAAGGGGTGTCGGCATTCGCATCCTTGCCGAACAACATATGCTTCCCACATACAAACTTAAGCACTCTGTTCATATACCCCACATACGGCTCGATGTCGGATGGCCGTGTCGGAAGTACATGGACACCACATACATCTCCCCGAAATCACCCTTCATCTACACACACACACACCATACTCATTCGTATAGACGCTAACACAGAGCGATTCCACTCTCCCTGCAGACACAACCACTGCTGCCCTACCAGGTTCAGCCTCGCACACACACCCGCCACTCACTCGGTATTTCACACACGCGTCCATTGGAAACACACAACTCCTGCAGCAGAGCAACAGTCACACCATTCGCACACATTATCTGACTCAAATCACACATAACTCCATACGCACGTTGGCAATTCAGCTGAATCATACTAAGACGCGTATTAGTCATTACTAATACGCGTATTTTCTCTTGCGTACATCCTCGCATACTCCGATCACTCTGGTGACAGAACCGAGCGGCCCGCGTCTTGCCCCTTGATTTTACAATTTCTGCATACCTCGGCCTTCTTGCACGCGTCCTTCAAATGGCTGCTTTCCCCACATTTCTGGCATAGCCTCTCCTTCATCTGGCATTCACGCATCATGTGCCCGAAGGCTAGGCACTTGTAACATCTCAACACATTTGCCTATTCTTTCACTCTACAACACCTATAATTCACATAAACTCTCCCCTCACGCAGTAGAGTCTCAAACATTCCCTTCGTTACCTCAATACATACATTCCCTACATTCATACCTTTTCGATTCATACGGCTTACTAATCGGACCCTATTTCTGAAATCTTTGGCACTCGCGCAGCCCTCCACGTTTCTGGCGAACAACTCATCCAAGAATTCCTCACTTGTAATTGAATTCTCTATATCAAAGACCGCATTCTTATGAACGATGTTCCGTGGTGGCTCAAATTTCCATCAGACTTCCCCGAACTTCTTACACTCCCTCTATTTACTGAGATCACTCTCACTTGTAGCATCTATGGCGAGGCCCCCACTCGTCGTTTTCCTCACCGCACGCACACGCACATCTAGACTTCCACTCACGTTCTTCATAACCTTTTCTTTCACCACCTCGCCACTCATCTTCACTCCATCATCTTTGTTTTAGCAGCAGTAGCATAAGTTTTTACAGGCATTCTTCTTACACTCCTTTTTACCTGTCACATATGCAAATGTCGGCACCTCAGCCGAACATACACACTTTTCTCTCTTCTTACATTCATCCAGCTGTCCACACAGTCTTTGATTTTTCGCAATCATCTTCATCATGGACTCCTCATATTCACCCCACACAAGACAAACTCAGCCGTTACTTTTGATGTTCGGTTACTCTCCGCAAGGAGATACTTCCTCAAACGATCAACCACCACTCTCATCATGGACACTTCATTCTTCTCACATTCACCCTCATGATCTCTTTCCATACATACACGCGTCATCTTAGCAGAGCTAACGCTTCGCGAAAGCCCGCCTCGACCGCCAAGAGCCGTCGAGCTCCGTGCCATCTCCTTCGAATCAGACCCCTCCACTACCAGCACCTTATCACCCCCCGAATCCCATAGATTAACAAATTTCTCCTCCATATTAATC
This sequence comes from Lasioglossum baleicum, assembly GCF_051020765.1. Taxonomy (NCBI): domain Eukaryota; kingdom Metazoa; phylum Arthropoda; class Insecta; order Hymenoptera; family Halictidae; genus Lasioglossum; species Lasioglossum baleicum. Next base: position 15,227 of record NW_027471898.1, on the reverse strand, counting down.
CCACGATGCGGGACGAAAAAGAAGTCACTCCCTGGTGGCAACCTTCCTGGGGAGAAGGCTTCTACAAATGAAAAGACGCCTGGTGATTCGATGGGGCCGCTTCCAGGCTGGTGCACCCACCAACCACCTACCCGTGCATCGGTGACGGGATGGTACCCCAGGGCGGCGCACCATAGCTCTGTGGATTAAGAGACTTTTTATAGAGGTTGTCATCCTCGTGGTACAGCTGATAAAGGCCAGACCACCATTCCTGCGAGACATGACCACAGGCTTACGGTATGAGCTTGACTCGGGAACCTCGGGGTCGTTATGTCCGTATTGTGGATGAACAAGGTCACCCAGAGCCCCTGAGGGTCCTGTGATTCCGACAGTCATACCTGGTAATCCGAAAGTAAATCCGCTGAAGGGCATTGGCAAATGACACCTTAATTCACGAATTGAATATCAAAGCAGGCCATTGAGCCGTTGTAGAACACTACCCATTCGTGTAGGGCCAAACTTCTTACAGAATGCCTTACCCTCCGAAAAACTGACCCGGTGTACCGAGAGTATAACAGCATGCTCCGAGGTGCGAAGTAGTATTCGTTTTATGCACGAGCACCATAATTCCATGCATGAATTAGAAGATCGTGGTCCAAACGGTTCGTGAACGTTACGCCTTCAACGGGCCAAACGGTTCGTGAAAAAACGCCTTACCTCCAGAGTAGTCCAACCCGCTGTAGGGAATGACTTACTTAGTGTTCATGGGAACATGAATGTTGACATTTTCGAGACGCGCACCTTAATTTGATGTATGAAATAGAAGGTCGAGTGTCAAACCATTTGAGAACGCTACCTCCTCAGTTGAGAATCGAACCGCTTTGGTAAAAGCTTCACGTATACTCTGATTTCTAGAGTTAAACCAGGTACTGTGGGCGTTAATCCGTTGAACAGTAATAGCATTAGACACCATAGTTCACGAATCTAATTTTAAAGTATGGCGTCAGTGCATTTGAAAACCTTACCTATTGCTGTACAGTCCAAATTTTACCAATGGCCTTGCCTTCCGTGAAACTAACCCGCTGAATCAAGAGCATAACTTTGTGTTCGGAGACGCAAATTGGTATACATTTTAGTGCCGGGCCCATTAATGTCATGTATAAAATAGAAGATTGAGTGTCAGACCGTTCGGGAACGTTACTGCCTTCTGTGAGGGTCGCACAGCAAAGCTATTAGCATCACCAGCCTGTCATTAAGAGAGTCACACCAGGCATTTCGGAAGTGAACCCTCTGTGAATTATTGGTATCAGACTCCCTAATTCACGGTGTGAATACCTGTTGAAATATGAGTAATTTCATGCCACGAATGCAACAGCCAATGGTTTAGCGCCGCTTATTTTGATAGTGCCACTCGAAGCACTGAGATAAGGGACACTCGTCGCGAGGAGTCAGTCGGTCGGAATGTGGTCACCAGAGAAGTACTGTCAGTGTGTAGCCGGTAATAAAGAAGAATATTGTATTGTATGGAAAGTTAACTCTGCATTATTTATCCTGTCCATAATTAATTTAATAATATTAAACTACAGAGTCAAACTGCTATAGAACGTTATCCATTCCTATAGAGTTATCTTCATACAGAAGGCATTACCTTATGACAATCTAGCCCGCCGTATCCAGAGTAGAAATTCGTGTTCGCAGAAGCCAATTCGTATGCATTTTAGTGTCGGGCACCTGAATGTCATGTATCAATTATAAGGATTGAGTGTCAGATAGTTTGAGAACGTTACCACCTTCCTTGAGAGTCGAATGCGTAAGTCTATTGCTTCAGATATCCTGTCAATCTGCGAGTCAAATCAGGTAATCTCGGAGCATGTCCGCTGAACAGTATGGGCAGTAGACGTCCTAATTCACGGTATGTATATTAAAGTACAGTGTCAAACCGTTGTAGATCGTTAACAGTTTGTATATAGTCATTTTCATCCCGAAAGCCTCATCCTCCGAGAACATAATCCGCCGTACCGAAAGTATAGCTTTGGGTTCAGAGAAACACATTAGTTGACATTTCACTCACGGGCACGCTTATTTCGTGCATGAATTACAAGCTCGAGTGTCAAACCGTTCGGGAAACCTACCACCTTCTTTGATAGTCCAACGGCGAATTCAATAGGCTCACCATTCCTGTGATTTCTTGAGATAAGCCAGATATTCGTGGAGTAAATCCGCTGAAAAGTATTGGCAACAGGCACCTTTCTTCGCTGTATGAATAATATACTAGAGAGTCAAACCGGCGGCGAACTTTACCAATCCGTTTCATGTCCTTCTTTATACCGAATACCTTACATTCCCGGAACCTAACACGCAGTAGCGAGTGCCTTACTTATTGTTCACGGAAACGAAATTGTAGCAGTCTTAGCGGACGGACACCACATTCATGTGTATAAATATCAACATCGAGGGTCAAATCTTTCGAGAACGTTACCATCTTCATTGAGAATCGAACGGCTAAGTCAATATCTTCACCTATCTTGTCATTCAGAGTGGCAAATCAGGCATTCCGGGAGCGAATCCTCTGTACAGTATTGCCAATAGACTCCTTAATTCACGGTTTGAGTATTAAAGTTGAGCGTCCATCCGGTTAAGAAAGTAAGTAAATGGTAAAAAGTAAAACGGTGTACTGAAGGCCATGCATTCCGAAGGCATATCCAGCTGCACCGAGTGTATAACACCGTGTTCAGAGGAACAAATTAGTGTACATTTCAGTGATGGGCACCATATTTTCATGCACGAATAGAAAATTCGAGAGTCAATCCATTGCAGAGCGCCAACACCATCTGTGAGATTCAAACGGCTAAGTCAATACCTTCACCATCCTGCGATTCCGGAAGTCAAATCAGGTATTTCAGCAGTAAATCCGCTGGACAGTATTGGCAATCGACACCAAACTCACGGTACGAATAGTAAAGAACAGAATCTAATCGCTCGGAAACGTTACCAATTGCAATGATGTCATTCTCCATACCGGATACCTTAACTTCCGCGAACATTACCCGCTGTATCGTGCGTATAACATCTGGTTCAGGGAAACAAATTAATAGAAATTTTAGAAGACGGGGACCTTAATTTTTTGTATGAATTACATGATCCTGGGTCAAATCTTCCCAGGTCGTTACCAGTCCCTTTGAGTGTCGAATGCACATGCCCTGTGTCTCCGACAGTCATTCCAGGTATTTCGCGTCTAAACCCGCAGTACAGTATTGGAATTACAAACGCTATATCAGGTTATAAATAATAATGAACAGAGTCAAACCATTGAAGAACCTTACTTATTTCTATACAGACAACCTTTTAACCCAAAGCCTTACCTTTCGTGAATTTCATGTATAAGTAAGAAGATCGAGGGTTTCACCGTTGGATACCGAAACGAACTTCATTCAGATTCGTATACCTAAGGCAATGTCTTCAGATGCCCTGTGACTCCCAGAGTCAAGCCAGTCATTACGGGAGAAAATCCGCTGAATTATATAGGCAATTGACACAATAATTCACGGGTTGAACATTAAAGTAGAAAGGCAAACTGACGGAAGTGATTACCAATTGGTATAGAGTCACCCTTTTACCTTCCGAGAATCAAACCCGGTGTGTCGAGGGTATAACTACGTATTTATTGAAGAACTACTTATTCATTCTAGTGACCGGCACCTTAACTACATGCATGAATTAGAATATCGATGGTAAAACCATTCGAGATCGTTACCACCGTCTTTGAGATTCGAACGGCTAAGTCAACAGATTCATATATCCTGCGATTCTGATGTTCAAGCCAGGTATTCCGGCAGTAAGTCCGCTGAACGGTAATGGCAAAAGTATTGACAAAGTACAGTATCAAACCGTTGCAGTACGTTAACAATTGGTATAGAATCAAACATTTTACCAAAGGCCTTACCTTCGAAGAACCTATCCCGCTGTATCGAGAGCATAACTTCGTGTTCAGAGAAATAAATTAGAATCCATTTCAGTGACGGGCACATTAATTCCATGTATGAATTAGAATATCCAGGTTCAACACGTTCGAGAACGTTGCCACCATCTTAGAGGGTTGATCGGCCAAGACAGTAGCCTCACCTATCCTGTAGTAACGAGAGTCAAATCAGGTAATCCGGGAGTAAATCCGCTGAACAGTATGCGCAATGGATACCTTAATTCGAGGAGTGAATATTAAAATAGTTCGTCACCCCGTTTAAGAACGTTACCAGTTCCTATAAAGTCCAATGTTTTACTGAAGACCTTACTCCGCGAGAAACTCATCCGCAGTATCGAGAGTATAACTTCGTGTTCAGGGAAAGAAATGAGTATTCATTTCTGTGACGGGTCCATTGCTTCTTGTATGAAGTAGAAGATTGTGGGCCAAGCAGGTCGACAACTTTGCCGCCTTCTGTAAGAGACGAACGGCTAAATCAATAGCTACACCTGTTCTGTTATTCCTAGAGATAAACGAGGTATTCCAGGATTATGTCTGCTGTACGGTATTGGCACTAGACTGCCTATTTCACGGTATACATGTTATAGTACAGAGTTAACCCGTAGCAGAACGTCACGTATTGGAATAGAGACAAACTATGTACCAAAGGCCTTACCATCCGACAAGCTAGCACCCTGTATCTAGAGTAATAGATCATGTTCAGGGACGTAAATTATTATACACTTTGGTGTCTGGCACCTTAATTACATGTATGAATTAGTCGATGGAGTGTCAAACCGCTCGAGAACGTGACCGCCTACCTTGAGAATAGTACGGCAAAGTCTGTAGCTTCACATATCCTACGATACCGAGAGTCATGCCAGTTATTCTGGGAGTTAATGCCCTGCGCATTGTTGGAAATAGATACCTTAAGTCAGGGTTGGAATATTAAAGTGGAGCGTTAGTCCGTATGAGAACCCAACGAATTGGTATAAAGTCACACGATTTTCTGAAGACCTTACTCTCCGAAAGCGTAACCCGCTGTAGCGAGAGTATATCTACGCGATCACAGGTAGAAGTTAGTAGATACTTTAGTGACACGCACCTTAATTTCATGTATGAATAGGGAAGATTGAGAGTCATACCGTTTCCGAATGTTACTGTCTCTTTTGAGAGTCGCACAGCTTAGCCAATACCTTCACTTATCCTCTGATTCCGATTGACAAACCATCTATCTTGATAGTATATGCGTTGAACAGTATTGACAATAAACCCATAATTCACGGTATGAATATTGAAGTGGAGCATCAAATCGTTTGAGAACATTACCAATCCCTAGAATGTCAGACGTTTTACAGAAGTCCTTACCCTCCTAAAATTAACCAGCTGTATTGTAGCAGAAAGTAAAAGGTACACTTCGCCCTACCTACAATTATATTAAGCCTTCAACTAGGTACACAACTCCGAGAGACATTATATCACTCCTGTATCAATATTTTACATTTTCATTTATATATGATATTATGTAGCTCAACAAATAGAGGACCACATTTCGTTCCGACATTGGTGTTTACATATTCGTGGGTATGGAAGCATAGAACCATTGATAATGAAAAAATAAAAAAATCCTACGCCAGGTGAAATATAATGTCTCGCTATGATTTAAAATCACTTTCCTAACTATACGGTATAATCCGTAATACTTCATAGCCTGAATAATATATGAACTTAATTGCTAGTACGCATAATTACCATTATGAATATTGATCATAATACTGCTTCGATAAAAATGCAGAATTACTTAAATACTAGCTTGGAAATTTTTTTACTTGGAACCATCGGATATAGGCGGCTACATTTTGTATACAAGACATGTATATAAGTCGATTCTTCTTCCGATAGGAGCACCGTATTTTACACTCGTCTTTTTCAATTACGTTCATTCGATTATGTCGTATAAGCACATCGAATTTAAGTGGAGGCAACATGTGGATAGTTCTAATGTTAATTAGAATTATTGTATGCATTATTACTTAAGCATTTCATATAATTTGAGAACATTCTATGTATCATTAATGATACTAGTCTATCATCTCCTCAGTTGTCCAAGGACCTGAGCAATCGCGGCGTATACTACGTAATTTCTGTCACAGAGAATTCCGAGAATTTCGACGGTTCGTTTGGTTAGAGTACTCAGGCTCTCTCCGAAGACCCGGGATTCTCAGGTACTCGCGTCTGAGACCTCGGGTTAGGCTAGGACGGAAAGGTTAGGCACTCGGGAAGAGTGTGAAAATTTCTGGGATAGCCTAGCACATTCGACGAAGTTCGAAGATGCGGAAGTAATCCCGAGACTTCTATGCTAGTCCGGAAGTCCGCCGGGACTCTTGTCATTTCGGCTTGATGGTACCAGGGAATATAGAGGATTCGCAAACTCTCACAGAGTCCGGATAATGCTGCATCTGTGCGGAGCCATTCTACCGCATCGCGTGTCAATCGTTCAAAATGGTCGATTATTTTCGATAGCACGTTTCTCCAGCCTCACTCGCCCCCACCACTTTCCTTACACCGGCTAAATGACAGAGATGGAGTACATCTCCACTTAACGAGCTACCAGCTTGAGGATTTACACCGAGTTAATTCATAAGAGTAGGATAATTCGGCGCGATGGCATCACCGGCAGGTCCGCCAGATTAGTTCACTGAATTAATCATTGTAATATCGCCAGACAGTGGCGAAAACGAAGCTTCTTACCCCCTTCAAAATTCTAATTAACCGAAACAAGCTTATTAATCTCGACTTCACCACAGAGTGTGATTTACACGATGATTCATAACGCCATGATAATCACCACTCGCGAGGCAAATCGTAATGAACTGGTCAATTGCGCCGTGTTCCCCTCGGTACAGCCTAGACTTAGCAAGAAGCTCCCGATTATCTTCCATTTGGCATTACGCCTAATCGAAACCACCGCCTTTTCAAATCGGTCTCGATGAGTTTCAAGGCCCAAAAGTTCCTCGGTGCACGTGGGCATCATTTCGCCGTATTTTCAACGGTGCATGCAAGCAATCGGAGCTTCTATCGCGATTAATTCAAGTGGAACAAGGGATGAGGACGAAGGGACCGCTGGTACAAGGCGAAGTCGCTGCTACATGGCGAAGTCGCTGCTATGACTGGGGTAAATAGATAATATCGGTATCGACTGCGAAACAGCGTGCTCGACTTTCGGAAATAAAAGAACGGTCTGATGCATTGAAATTCGAGCAAGAGAGACAATTTACGATCCGAATTTACTATGGAACCCGCGATCGCATGGTCTGCGAGATATTCGCGGAGGGGCACGTGAACCGGAGCCGAGCCCGCCAGGGTAAATGAGATCCGCATCTATCAGGAATTCCACGGGTAAGCGTCAAATTTTCTGGGGACACCGAGCTAAAGAACACGCAGCGTCATCGACTCTGCATCTCCTGGATATCCAGCACCGTTTGACATCCTCACCATTTCTCTCTCTCCCACCCAGCTTTTCACAGAATCAGACATTCTGATGGTTGTGACATCTGGGTTCAGCTTTTATCCAAGTTTGTTTGAATTCACCTTCTTTCTTCTCCGTTTTCCTTCGTTTTATTTCCCCTTCTCCTCTGGGGTATATACCCTGTGCAGGTTCGAGCGCGACGCTTCAATTATTTCCGATGTAACAGGGGCATAAAGAATCGAGAGTTAAATAACCTCACGGCGTGTGTCTGATGGCTGGAAAGGGGTAAATATTGAGCTTGAAATAGAATAAATGAACTTGGTCCAGAGCTCTCATGCTTGCAATTGCGTTTCACGGATGCGAAAAGCAGTCGTAATCAAACAATTGTCGGCATTATTGTGTATTATGGTACGGTACTCGTTACAAATCCGTAGTTCTGGCGTCAATTCGTTTCTTTTGAGACGCGATGTTTTATCAGGAATGAAGAACAATGCATATCCTCAAACGGATAAGGGATATATACGCAGAAGAAATATTTCCGCGTTAGCTGGAGATGTATGACTACTTTGACACTGCGTTAGAATAAAATACCGATTACAGCGTACTTAATTAAAATACGAATTTTTGCAGGAACGGTTTGATATTTCGAAGCTTGTCATTCGAAAAGAATAGTAAAATTGTGTACTTACATGGGCCTCAATAGGCCGGCGGTCCTGAAATTAAGTATTTACATGTGTTTAACGTGCAGATTTGATGAAAATTTTGCGATTGCAGGAGGCGAGCTGATGGATTTATCGATGATATTAACATCCAGACATAGATACGCATCAAAAATGGAAAATTGACAAACGATCTGATTTCGCCGTCGCAATTTATACACTGGAAACGCCAATGCGATTAGAATTTAGAAAAATATACAAATTGCATAATTTACTATCAACAACAAATTAAAATTTTCAACGCTAAATTGCTCGTGTCGCTGATTTACAATAGAAATAGAAATATTAATCAATCATTAGCTATTAATGGCGTAGCTTATTCCCGCGAACGAGAATGAAAACGACTACGTGGCTGTAGACGACGTGATTTTATATCGAAAGTGAAAGAATTAATAATTTATCCACTATTACAACGGAAAAGTAATAATCGATTTTCGGCGCACAGATGGCTATACAAGGAACGTCGTGAAGCGGTTGATGTCACTTGTCGGTCCGACCTACGAGGGATAACATAATTTTCTTCATCCATGGATGGTTATGTGTCCGAAGCGTGGTTGCGAGTGCCTACGCCACTTACGTACAGCTCCATAAAATATTTATTTAACATTTTTTACTCTTGACGTCCAATTTTATCGTTTTCAGCACCCAATTACTTTTTCTCTTTCCAGCATCCATTCTGTCGTCTCTATTCATTGCCCCTTGATATTTCGAATATCTCGTATAATATTAGCGACTGTCCCCGAACGAATTGCACGTAATCTCGAAAATTCGTTACGATCCAAAAATTCGCGGAACATATACTCGCGTTCCATGTTGGACTTACGACGGATTTCCAAATCCTGCTTTCTTCTCTCGCGATCCAACATTTAATTGCAGTTGCTGATTTTTCATGCTCTAGGCAAACTCCGATTGACATAGCTCGCCACCTTATACAAGCTGTTACATGAGCGTTTTCAAAACGAAATTATTTCATCGAAATCGCGCGGTGAAATATGGTGGAAACATTCGTCGGATGATTTCACGAAGCGGGTTGGCCCCGGAGAGATTTGCCCGTGAAAATAACAATAACGAAAGAAGCGATGGGTATCCATCTAACACGCACGATAGCCGGAATTTTTCGAAGAGCCAAGTAAGCGAAAGCTGTTTTATCGATTTTCGGTATCGGGGCGTTTGAATGCAATCGGGTCGGTTACATGTCCGCAGAAAGCAGGGACGCATCGATCGTCACGCGGGGGATTATAATGAGGGGGTGAAATTTGTAAAGGAATGGAATTTGACGATACGGATTATTTCGCTTAATGCCTGGTCCGCTTTTCGGCTGTCGACTAAGCAGCGACATTTTTCCGCTCGGCGTTTATTTCTCCACAATAGCCGCAGATAATTCATGGCCGCGAGTTTGGAATCACCGTTACCGCGATCGAGAGCAAAATTACATCGGTTAGCGAATAAAATAACGCCGCGTTCAGCGCGTGATCGTTGACCGCTCGTTCCCTACACAAATTATATTTTCCGACCTGTGGATCCAACGAATTTCCAGCCTTTCCCGTTTCATCGTCCCTCATGGATGAGCCGCTGTTACCTCCTTGTTCCCATAGGCCGTGTTTCATTACCGGCGGCTATCTTTTTACACAGCATCCACGCGTATCCGACACAACGATCAGCTGTAAATATGCCTTGCTCGGATATTGCATAGGAATAATTCGAACAACTCGGTACGAACAGACGTTGCACGTAGATAGTGTGACACCAGACAAGATGCAGCCAACATATCACCGGAAACCGTGCAGGCAACACTCGTAGCTAAATTAGCCGAAATTCAGCCATCGCATTAGCCAAAACCGCTCAGATATCAGCCGCGGAAGAATCAGACAAAACCAGACAACACATCGCCAGAAACCGCCTACTCAACAAGAAAATTACATTATAAAAACCGAGCACAAACGAATAAGTAAATCCTACGTTACGCATCAAACAGGACGTTTCAACATTCGTATACCTATCCTCAAGGCATACGTTAAATATTTAAAACTATTCAATATCTGTATTACACTTACTTTACGGAATAAGTATTAATACATCAAACCTAGTTTCTTCTAGAAAGGGTCTCTTCCACCAAGGGTGAAGATCCGCCCGTTTATATTTTATTTTACTACTCGCCACGTATTCCCCCTGACAATAGTATTGAAATGCCAATAGAAATCCAACCTGACTATACGAAAATTCTATCTTCATGCTTCTAATTTTCTATTCTCGATATTCGTCCCTCATACAAGGTTGTTTATCGATAGAACTACGAATAGACTGCGAATCTACGCATAGGAATTTTTCCACAAGAAGCTGGAAGGTTCGTGCTTATTTTAAAAGTTAGGGAAATGAATCCGGATCTTATCATTGTCCATTCGGAGTTACGAATAATCGAAACTGGTTATGTCTGTATACGCAAATTTATGTTCCGTATCTGGGTATCACGGTAATATTGGAATATTGAAAATCTAATGGGAATTTTGTGACAAAGGAAGCTGAAAGCCAAGGGGGGGAACTCGTACACAATAGCAAGCAAGGCATCGTACCCAGGACATGGAAATGGGCAGAGAAAGGAACAATTCTGCACGTTTGATCAAACAAAAGTCTTAAACCGCGGGTGCATTTTCTAATGATATATTCCGAAAAGTGGGTCACGAGCTTGCCTGTTGGTCTATTAGTCTGGCAAAGGGGATTCAAGGCTATTAGAGGAAAGCAACGCGAGAATTGACATACCCTGCCATTGTTGGAGCAGCTTTCCCAGTGTCCTTGTCCTTCGGTTCGGTTCGCCATGAGCACTTGTTCGGAACAGACATCATGGCAATCGATATTCGAGAGATAACCACTCGCGACAAGTGCAATGGGTATTTCGTCATTCCGTCATGTCGCTAGAATTGCATGCCGAATACTCATCGTTCATTCATTTACGGTCTCGGATGATTCGTCGCTCGAGAGATATATCCACCCCCCCCCCTGGCATGGGCCAACAGTCGCACAGAGGAATTATTACAATACGCAACGCAGTGTATATTATAGTGCGGACTCTTTTTAGCCTTTAGGAGGCAAGCAATTAACGCGGTAACTTATTTCGCGACGATTTTTCAGCGCGTTCCGTTCCGCGCGACAAATCACGTTCCTTCGCTCCCTTCTTCGCCATCGAGTACAGTTTAAGTAATGTTATTGCCAGTAATTACTAGGGGGAATTCGATAGGCATTCTGGTCGGTGGTTGCAAATTGGAATCTCGAACGAGTACAGTTCGTTCAATTTAACGTCGCGTCAAACGTCTGAATATATATTTTTTCACCTCGCTCGTGCGAGCAAATAATGCGCGCTAATAGCTTGTCCTTGGTCAATGGCGAAAATTGTCTTTTGCATATTCCGCCCCATTCTCCGATACAAATGACGGAATGGTAAGCGGAATCAACGGCGCTTCGAAGCATTGAAGGAAAGTGTTAAGAAACTCGTATCCTTGGAGTCGACACTAAACGACAGGTTCTTTACAGATCTTCATATACACTTGCGCAACAGAGCAACGCGTTTTGTCCTCACTCAGTCAAGGAATAACGGCGATGTGATGTAAAATATATAACAATATGACAATTCCAGTAAAGTGAGGAGAACAGCAGAAAAGTTACATAAAAGCGAAGATACATGATAATAAATTATTACAATTTAAACTCGATATTGAGAATGTACCATCGATATCTTGCATCTAAATGGTTGGGCGCGTGTCCGCTCAAGGTATCCTTCAACTCTGATTTGGTTCGCGTTGACGTAATAAACGGTGCTTCAATTCTGGCTGCCCTTTGATTGGGGACAAAACAATTGTCGTGCAATCTGTCTTGCCTTGTTTGGAATCCTGCTTGTTCACTTGGACCAAGTGTACGGACGTATTTGGATTCGAGGGTCAGTGGAGCAGTGCGTCGAGAGTTTGCGCGAATGAATACGTAAATTCTTGATTATGAGATGTAATACTCGTTCGAATAATCCGCATAATGTCAAAGCCTACCTCGCTATGTGTTGAGCATAAAATTGTCCGGATTGATTGCCGACGCTTGCATATATATCGCAGAATATGGGAATTGTAGTATTACGGTTTTATATTCATACTACAGCAGTTATTCCGTCGGAAACATGGCGGCAACCGCCGCGGAGCGTGTGTGGAGGATTGCTCTTAGGCAGCAGAAACTTGGGTCATTAAAACTTCGTTACCGGTGTATAAAGCTGGATCGAGCATATTATGCTTTTAGAGACAGTCCGTTCCTTTGGTTATGTGGGACGTACCAATGCTTATGGCGCGTTGTGTATCACTTGAGCGAAGGTTGGCCGAATAAGACGTGCCCCGCGAGTTGCTTCGGCCACGTAGCCGAGCGGGAAACGAGCGGTTTGCGCGGTTTGGTAGCGGCGTAGGCAACCCTGGATATGCAGGAAACCCGTTCCCGGGGAAGATTTAAGACTCCGAAGAAAAAAACAGTTGCGCGTGAAGATTGCCATGCCGCAAAACTACGCGGAGTTTTACACTTAGAAATTACGTTTGCCTTGTCGGCCGATGAAGTTATGGCAGCTCGAATACACCTATGCATCACGGCGTAGTTTTTCCAGCCGGCTCGTCGTACGTTCGGACTTGGCGTTGGTGAATTATGTGCCCGACTGACTGTTCCGTGCCGGTCTGCACCCCGTCCTCAATTGGATCGTTCCGTCGCCGGAGAACAGAGAACGCCAAAGAATAACGGAACATCAGCGGTTCCCCATATCATCCCCCGCGATATTACTTTTCAAGGCTTCGAGAATACGCCGCAATTTGTTACATGATCCGCGAAGGAATAGGCCATTTACGACACACCGCCATAAACAGCGCAGATTAAGTACATGGAACAGCTCTGCGGGTCGGGCCAGGAATTACTATATCCCGAGTTGAAGGTAATACCTATAGTGGGCCTGTATCGCTAATATCCACGGCGATATCTCATGAATGATTGTATAGCCTGTTGAAGTAATAACTCCGATGTAGTGCATTAAACGACCCTGACACTGTGCAACCAGCTATAGTATATCTTCATCATGAAATTCCCAAGACTTACTGGCGACGGGGAAGTCAGGCGCTGGTCACCACGGTCTTCCGGTGTCCTCCGCGACGACCACGTAGTCCGAGCTCCTCTATTGTATACTTTCTAGTTCTGTACTCTTCTTTCTCGTGTCTTCAACGGCGCCGCGCGATCACTACGCGACGCCGTCCATCTCAACCGCGGCCTCCGAGACAGTCGGGCAGCCACGCAATCTCCAGCAGTTCGCCATGGCGGCTGGCTATCGTAGGACAGAGACTGTCCCGCAATTCCTTCCACCAGAGCCCTACACTCTGGGTTATTTCCCAGCTGGCGAAGCGGCGGACTCACGACGCGCTCTCCACCGCATTGATCTCAATGCGAATAGGGGCCACTTCCGCTCTTACACATTCCGTTGCCTCCTTGTGTAGCATCACTTTCTCGCAATATGCGTCCATCCTGCATCATGACCTCTTCTCCTTCACCATCCATCTGATAATGGCGGATAGCAACGAACTCGACGGCAACACGACTCCACCCGTGTGTATGACCGCCGCCAACAAGGAACGGACACTCCTGAGGGCATCAAAGGTGGATCGTGCTCGCTGGAAGTCGTACTGTTTGTCATCCAAATCTGGGCCCTTCCCCTGTAGGTGCTTCTTCAAACGGATCGCCAGTACCCGCTTGATGAGTTTCCCAGCATCGCTGAATAGGCAGGTGCGCCTGTACGCCATGGGGGAATCGGGGGTCTTATCCCTCTTCTTGAGCAAAACAACACATACCAGCATCCAGATTCTAAGAAATTCTTCTGCATCGTTATGTCACATTGTTCACCCTGGGCGAGCGCCGACGCACGGCCCGGAATACCATCCGTTCTCGGTGCGGTCTCCCTCTCCACGAGTTTACATGCCAGCAGCTCTAGTTCCTCCTGGCTAACTTCGAGGTCGTCCGTCCCGGAAGTCCTGTCCGTCGACTGGTCCATCGATGCCACCGCCCACATTGTCATCGGCGTCGACGGGTGTCGACGACACGCCGTACGAAAGCGGGGTCCGTGCTCTCTGTCAGCGGAGCTACCCAGACCCTCAGCTTCCCTAGTACGATCCGGACGGCGATAACTGCACATGTGCCGCGGCTAATTGGGCTTCCACGTCAAATCGTCTGATCTGCCATCGCGTCGCTGCAGACCTTCCTGTTTATGTCCAGTTCATATGGGGGCTCCAGTGCACGTTGTCCATATCTTCCTGTTTCTACCGCAGATCGCGCCATGGTAATGAAGAGGGGGATGTTCAGGATACACCCCTGATAGGCCACTCTCCAACGCTTCACTCCTTGCATGGCAGCAGGGAAAGGCTAGGACAAGTCCATGATGGTCATGCCCGTCGGCCTCGCGCATGTATTGGTAGAGACCCGGTTGAGGAGCCGAAGCTCCTGTCCGACTGCCTAGACGAGAAACGCCCTACCCCTCGCATTCGCCGTCGGAGAGCCCCGTGCTAATGTGTGGGTGTTATCGTCTCCGAGGATGAGTACCGCCTGGGACAGATGCGACTACATCGCTATCTCACTCGCATCCAACTGCCGTTCGTACGTACGACCAGGTGGCCCCAGAACTCCTGGTCATGCCTCTCCACTTGGTGTTGCAGTGTGGCCAAGGTGTTCTGGGGTTGCCCACCACACCGCCGCGACCATACTGTGATGCTCCTCAAACCAACTGTGGCTGGCCGGCCACAGCCATGTCGAAATCGAACTACGCGAGCGACTGTGATAAAAGATCCTGTATCGCTCTCTTATGCTTGATATTAGCCTGGAGGATGTTGAACTCTAGACACTGTCCATGGTCGCTTCCAGGACCGCCGCCGCTCTTGTCGTTCCTGGAGTCTATCCGCCTCTAGCTGGCTTCGCTGCTGTACGCATCGTCTTCTTCGATGTGGAAGGAGCGCAGGCCTTTCTGTTCTGTGTCCGTCCTGCAGGACATGGGCTGCACAGACCAGGCACTTGAGTGCCGGTGCGAGACACCCATCCATATAATGCCCCTGTCCCC
>NW_027471897.1:0-17483 GCF_051020765.1 Lasioglossum baleicum | reverse complement strand
CCTAAAGGTCGTCGCAGACTATACCGACACGGCGGCTACCTGCACCGCGCCGCGGTGTATTTCAATGGGGATGCGGCGGGTCGTCGGTACGGCCTAGTATGCGCATCCCCATTGAAATACACAGAAGAAACCCAAAACGGCCTAGCGGCGCGGTGCAGGTAGCCGCCGTGTCGGTATAGTCTGCAACGACCTTAATACGGCACTGTAACTTGCCGTTCTCGGCGCGCACGACAGATGCCATTATGTAATTCGGATAAATACGGAATCTCCTCGGGGAGCGCTCTCGAATCCTGCTTTTCGGTATCGTGGCCCGTTAGAGGGCGGTCCGGTCCTTTCTTACGTTTGCAACGTAACCGAAATTAACGGAGAAGTGACGTCGCAAAATTTGCAACGTCATAACATATAATATTTTATATACTGTATATAATATGTAATATACGTCAAATGTCTGAAGGACAAAGTTGAATGGTAAAATGGGGTGTTTTAGATTCGCGGTCGCTTCCGAACTTGGGGCGATACCGTGACTCTAACGTAAAAATGAGCTGACAATGAAACAGCGATGGATCGACGAGACGGTTACGTAATGCTACGGAAGGCTGAGGATTACGAACTCGAATGTCGTTGTCTGTTGTCAAAATCGAACTGATCGATCAGCTGGGCGCGTCAATCCACCGCGCCGCTTCCCCTGCCGTGCCCGCGAGGCCCGAGCTGCTCGATCCACCCGTGGCACTCGCGGGGAACGGTGGGACAGTGCGGGGACGACGGCGCGCCGAACTGATCGGCACACTGAAGTCAATTTATTTAAAGCTGTATATACAATGTTTGTACAGGTGTGATAATAATTTAGAAAAAATCTCTAACAGGGTTCATACGATACCAAAAAAATTTGTGTTTTTATGCAATTTTTTTAGAGATATGAAGGTGACCTACATTTTTCTAAATAGAAGCACCCTTTTTTAAACACCTACAATGAAACTCTCTTTTATTAGGAATTCAGTGACTAGAATTATTCAAGGTCATTTAAGGTCACGGACAGAAAAAACGTATAAAACTAAAATATAGAAACAGAATACGTTTATCACCAGTGAGACTTGTAGTAAACATGGTCCTTCAATGGTATGGAATGTTTTCAAACGCCCTCTAGCAGATTACACTACGATTTACTTAAATGTTTCGAAACGCGATTTCGCTATGGCTTATTCAGTGATTGAAAGGTGTGACATGATAACGGTTTACTGTGAATGTAGACAAAATGCACTGGAGGCCCGTTTGCTTTATGAAGAAAGGTACCCTGAGCGAAACACTCCCTCTAGGTAGACTGTTATTAATATCTACAAATTGTTTAGAACTACTGGAAGTGTAGATGGAAGAAAGCGTTAACGAAAGAATCATGTGACTACTGAAGACAAAGAAATTGATATATTTAGCAACTGTCAATCCACATGTGAGTACGAGAGAAATTGCTGAGAAGCAGGCTTGAGTCAAAGAAGCGTAATACGAGTTCTGACCCAACATAAATTTCATCCGTGTCATTTATCGTTACATCAGGAATTACACGGAAGCAAATTTCAAAATCGAGTTAATTATTGTCAATAGGGACTGCATCAAGATCGTTCATTTTTTTCGAATGTCTTGATTACGAACGAAGCAACATTCAGTAATCATGCCTCAATTAGTCTACGGAATGCTCATTATTGGTCCGTTGATAATCCACATTGGCTTCGAGAAATTGACCACCAAAGACGATGGAGCGTAAACTTATGATGATTAGTTTGAATGATAAAGTAATCTGGGGGGGGGGCACACTTTATTACCGAAACGCTAACAGGACAAAAATATGCTCAATTTTTACAAAGAGATCTGCCAATTTTGTTGGAAGATGTTCCTTTGCAAAACAGATATGATATGTTGTACCAACATGACGGCTGTCCTGCTCATTATGCACGAGTTGCAAAAGAAATGTTGGATTCTAAGTTTCCAAACCGATAGATTGAACTAGGTACAACTGTTTCATGGGCAGCACGTTCGCCTGATTTAAATCCACCGGATTTCTTTTTGTGGGATTTGCTAAAAGAGACTGTGTACAAGAATGCTCCAACAACAGATGAAGATATGCGTCTCCGTATCATCACAGCACATGTACGAATATCACCTCGGATGTACTTGTCAGAGTTTAACATTCCTCTAGAGCCCGTTTACACCAATGTATCGACGTAGACGGCCATCATTTCGAACATTTATAAAATACAGGTATTCTGCTTCCATATTTTCGTTTTATACGATTTTTTCTGTCCGTGACCTTGAATAACCTTGAATAATTAGTCACTAAATTCCTAATGAAAGGGACTATCATTGTAGGTGTTTAAAAAAGGGTGGTTCCATTAAAAAAAATGAAGGTGATATCTTTAAAAAAATCACATAAAAACAAATATTTTTGGGGTAAACCTTACGTTTAGGGGAGGCAACTCCGATGACATTGATCTTGACATATGTTATCGAGGACAACATTCTGAACAACTTTTGTCATTACAACTACCCGGTGCTCGGTCATAGCCTTTATACAGAATTTGAACTAGTAATGGAAAAATCATACAATCAGAATTAGTTAGGATTAAGTGGCGGGAGCCATCGCGAAGTAGGTTCGGCAGGTGAAGACCGAATGGAATTGATATCTCGGCCCAGCCGTGATTTCGATGCAGTCGGATTGGATCCGAAGTAGCAGTAACTTCTTCCCAATGGTGAAATAATACGCGGTCCTCTACATTTGTACTCCCAATAGACTCATAGCACAGGCGGAGGGATTAGCCCTAGGGGAGGGGGTGGGCAGGTTTCTGGACTATCCGGAAACATAGTAGGCTTCAAAACTTGTGTTACGTCCCAGGTCGGAAATAGTCCGACAAAATGGGGGGGGGGGGAGGCTGGGTCGTAACCATATAATTATTTAACGATCTTTGATCCACGTGGCACGCACGTCCTCGTCTGATCGGGACCGATACCTGTATCTGTTGAGAAAGGGGGGAGGGAATGAAAGTGAACCAAGACGGACGTCGCACAGTGGGGTATTTGGCCTGTTTAGCGCGCCAAAACTATTGCGACGTTATTAATAGTGTGAAGGTCATACTATTATATATCGTTGAATTCGTCTTAACACCAGCCACAACACTATCAAACCAAAAATACAACTTAATGTTTAAAAAATCGAAGCGACCTTGTTTTTTTGTTTTAAACAAAATTTTTTCGAAGTTTTATATATTGAAGTTAATACTGTTAAACTTTTGTTTCAAACATTTTTTCGTAAAAAAGAAAATATATTATAAATATTAATTAATTTTTATTAATTTTTTTTTATAATATAAATTAATATTCTAGCAATAATGACTTTCATTTTCCTTCATTTACTTCCAAGTATCTATCACCTACAGCTCAGTTATTTCATCATTATCAGTCATATGAGATACGGTCGGTTCATGCCATACTGATCTAAATCGCATAAAAAGGTATGTTCCAGCACGAGATCGCACGCAAACTTTTCACGATTGTTTAAAGCAATGTCTAATGATTAACCCCTAAAAAAATTAGAGGGGTGTTTTGCGGAGAAAAAAAGTTATTACATGATACATATTAATTTTCTGAAAAAAAATTATATCACTTTTAATTGTTTATTCTATCAAAACCACCGAAGAGTATAAAACAAAAAGCAGTAAAATTACTCTATAAACCTTCCTTTACATCCTAGGTATGTTTTTATCTCGATTTGATACACTAAACTTGTGAGAAAGATCATTTCTTTAACACAAGTTTTTCCATGCTTCTCTCGGTCACGAGAATATGTTACTTTCAAGTATCTATAGGTTACTAAATACTACCGTTTATGGAAAAATATTATTGTAGATTACTTGCATATATATTCAGGTACATGAGTAAAAAGTTTTAGTCATTTTGAACAAAGTAAAAATTTCGACTTTTGGCGCGCTAAACAGGCCAAATACCCCACTGTGCGTCGTCCGTTGTGAACGCCGCGTAGGAGTAACGCACAACGCGGTGGTTGTGAAAGCTCCCAGCGATCGAAGTGTCACTATGTGGGTGTATGGTGCAACTCGTCCGAACGCGCGGGTTTGTTCGATTCGTGACTGGAAATTGATCGAAACGAATTTGTGTTCTCTCGGTACCGAGCACCCTCTGAGCTCAGACGTACACGATGAAACACTGATTCAGGGTTGGAGAATGCGATTATAGGGAATATGAGGAATATGAGGAATTGATCGGCGAACCGATCGAATTCGAACAACCCGATGACGTACCACACACTCACTCACGATCACTTCAACCGATCACTGGGAACTGCACTTTAGTAATACCACCTCAGAATGAGGATTCTGCGGGTGACTTAAGGGTGTGGATCCCCAGTTGACCTTGACGACTTTTCGATGGTCACGCCAAAAACGAAAGAGCGGCCGCTAGTAGAACCTAAGTAATAACATTTTCGTCCAGTAGGGGAGCTGGGTACATTGTCTGCCGTCACTGCATCAGTAAATGTTGCCGGTAAGTCAGGAGCAAGCGTGACGTCACACAGTGTCGGTGTGCTCGAGGAGAGTGTGTGGCACACCCTCGACACTTGGGCAGCGTGTACGTGTGCCTAGACGGATCGCAAGGGTTCGGTAACTGACAAACCATTTCTCTATTATATACATTTGGAACCACTACGTAGTCTCAATCGCTAGATAAAAGATCAATCTAATGCGTATGGTGTCTAAGATGGCCAACTTTTGCGTTTTCGAGGCATAATTTTAATTATTCGGCAGCAAGATGTCTGTACCGCGCGGCGCACTCGGGCAGCGTGTACGTGTGCCTAGGCGGATCGCAAGGGTCCGGTTCTAGTAAAAGTACGTCTCGCTAATGCACATTTGGAGCCCCTACGTAGTCTCAATCGCTAGATAAAAGATCAATCTATTGCACATGGTGTCTAAGTTGGCCTAATTTTGCGTTTTCGAAGCGTAATTTTCAATCTTCGGCAGCAAGATGTCTGTACCGCGCGGCGCACTTACACACTCGCCGCTCGGGCAGCGTGTACGTGTGCCTAGCCGGATCGCAAGGGTTCGGTAACTGACAAACCATTTCTCTATTATACACATTTGGAACCACTACGTAGTCTCAATCGCTAGATAAAAGATCAATCTAATACGTATGGTGTCTAAGATGGCCAACTTTTGCGTTTTCGAGGCATAATTTTAATTATTCGGCAGCAAGATGTCTGTTCGGGAGGCTCTGCAAGCAGGCTTGACTTTGACCAGCCGTACCGCGCGGCGCACTCACACAGTAACCGCTCGGGCAGCGTGTACGTGTGTCTAGGCGGATCGCAAGGTTTCGGGAAGCTTCAAATCATTTTTCGTCCTTCGCCGCCTCCTGCACTAGGTACCTATACTATATCTATATCTATACCATGCAATACCTTCCTATACCTGGTATAGCATAGAGCACTAGGGTCGTTACGGGGAGCTATGGGGAACAATGCTGGCATTGCCGACAACTGCTACAAACCATTTCTCGTCCTCCGCTGCATCCTCCGCCGTATCTTGGGGTATCATGGGGCCTCGCCGTCTGAGGACGTAGGAGGAAAATCAAATAATTTCAATTTTCGTCCGGCGTAGGACGAAACAGCGTTCACTTCAAATAATTGTCATGTCGCCAATTTTGAAGTATCCGTATTTTTAAAAACGGGGCCGTAAAGAGGACACTTGGGGCTATATTATCATAATTTTTTTTTTTCAATTTTCTGGCGGTATGATAGCAATGCGCCTGTTTAAAAAACAATTGCAAAATAAACTATGAAAACAAATATTTTTTCAACTGAAATCATTTTTATTAAATACTCTTATGGTTACATTATGATATAATTTAATGAAAAACTTGTGACTTTGGGTATTCGGATAGTTTTTTCATATTTTCTTAGTTTTAAAAATCTTAATATTAATAAATGTGGATTCGAAATAATCGTTTATCTCGCACTTTCTAAAACCATTGTGACCTTATTTGTGGAAAAGTAACATAAAGTCGCAAATTTTTGGATTATAACCAAATAAAAATCGGTGGCACCATAGGGTCTTAATAATATGTATACAAAAAAAATTAATGATTAGCTTTGCATTTTTTATAATTTAAAGTAATGTACTCACCGCACTGAATAATATCTACACTATGAAACTTTCGAAAATCAAGGAGTGCATATACGCAAAAACAACAAAGAAATGAGACAAAATTTTTTCCTTCAAATGTATGTCACAGTTCTTTCCAATGTCAGTGTTTGGGTTAGGTTCTATTACAATCTATGATCGATGCATTAATACTGTAATGTATTTCAATACACATAGATTTTTAAAAATGACATAATAAACGAATTATTGCCATGTTTTGGGGATTTTGCACCACTGTACGACGTACGATAGCGTAGCGGCTGTAAAACATTGGGCATGCAAATGGTCGGGTCATTATTGGGCGATCGACAGCGAAGCTATTTTCCAGAAAGCTGTTTTTAACGCGTCCTACTCATAATGTTTTACTGTAAAGTACTTTTTAATTTAACACAAGTCAACACGTCATGTCCGATAAAGTGTTGACTTCCAGCTCAATAGTAATGACCTGTCATAAACCTCTCCATAGAGAACAGCCTCGGGAACGGCACATAAACAAATCGAGCCTATCAGTGCTAGGTCTGCCTATCTGCCACCACAGCCGCGCCCGTAGTCCCAATGTTTTGACTTCGACGCTGCACGCTACATGGTATGTGTGGCCGCTGTAGCCAATATTTCGTCGACAGCCGAAAATGCGTGTGAAACGAGGTCTGCCTCCTCCGCTCTGATCCAATCGGCCGCTCATTCGTTCCTAGAGACACGTCACCGTAGTCCTGCCTGGGACGCTTCTTCTCACGCTCGCATCAATACAATGTCACCAGTTCGGACCCATACGAGATGGCGCCTTGCCACCCCGACAATCGCGTAGTAGTGGGCGGTAACGGTGTAATATCTTAACCCACTCAGAGTTTTGCTAATTCAATTACAGAATTGAATTACATTGTATTTCAATTATATAGTAATTCAGGCAATGTATTGGACTACTTGTTGGACATAAACAAATTGAAAATGTTTTTTCACTACATGAAAGGTGTCCCATCTCTACTTGGCCAAAAGTGTCTTCCAAGTGGAAGACAGATAAAAGAGTCACTGCACATGGTGTGCGGGTTTGACGGGAAACCCCAAGATGATTAGCTGCAGCCCAAAACTGACCGTGGAGGTCTGCAAGGTTTATAGCACATAATTGCTATTGAGGTATAGGGAGATGTCCGAGTTTTTCTTCGTGGCTCCGACAATAAAGTAATAACGAAGTAAATGGATTTAAGAGAGGTTTTCTCTCAAAAATTGCAATTTGAATTTTTTTGCTTACGATTGATCTATGTAAATCGCAGTTTCTTCTAATTGTTTTAATTTTTAATTATTTTCGAGTATCCATACTTCCATGAGAGTTAATCTACATACATATACATATACAATTAGTGCACATGAATCTTTCCTTGCGAGATAGGACTACTGTTTCGAATTTTGTTCAAATTTGAATATGTTGCAGTCTTTAGCAAAATATAAACGTATCTCGAAGAATTCTTTGAAATCTTGAAAACTGTTGGTTTTACGGACGTGTAATATGAGTTGTGTGTCACAAGTTTTTCATTAAATTATAACGGCTAAACTAGCAAATTGATGAAACTTAGTTTTGGTTACTCATAGTGAAACC
Organism: Lasioglossum baleicum; assembly: GCF_051020765.1. Classification (NCBI taxonomy): domain Eukaryota; kingdom Metazoa; phylum Arthropoda; class Insecta; order Hymenoptera; family Halictidae; genus Lasioglossum; species Lasioglossum baleicum. Next base: position 9,701 of record NW_027471897.1, on the reverse strand, counting down.
ATCAGAGTATTTAATAAAAATTATTTCAGTTCAGAAAATATTTGTTTTCATAGTTTATTTTGCAATTGTTTTAAACAGGTGCATTGCTATGAAAGCACCAGAAAATAAAAAAAATAAAAATAATGATAATATAGCCCCAAGTGTCCTCTTTACGGCCCCGTTTTTAAAAATACGGATACTTCAAAATTGGCGACATGAAAATTATTTGAAGTGAACGCTGCACCGAAATATAGTATGGTGCAAGGGCCGTCCTGTCGGTTGATGCAGGACGAAACTAGAAGGGCCTCTCACAGACGGGCCTACCTGGGCCTACCCACACATTTGAAATGTCTGCCAGACGGCTCTGACGTCACCATGTCTGTCGGTCGTAGGATGCACTGTAGGCGCACCCTTAGTATTTACTGCAACATTTAAAAGAAAATTAATGATAATAAAAATAACATAAGAGGCCTAGTTGGGACCAGGGATTGAAAACTGTTATGATATCGGTTCCGATTCTCGAAACAGTTATGAAGAATCGAAATGGTGTTGTAACTGTTACACCACGAGAATATCGGTTCTGGCTTACATATGTAAAAATCGGTTACAGTAACGGTTTTGGAGAACCAATATTATTTCGGTTTTATAATTGTTAATTTTCGGTTCTGGATGTCGATTCCCGATTTCGGTTCTGTATTCTGTATTGTGTTCGGCCTTATACATATGTATATTCATTATTCAAGTAGTTCTTTATTGTTATTCATAATTTAATAATTTTTAAATTAGTAAATTTTTATAATTTGTCTCTACATGCATTATTTGAATTATCATCTGAATAACAATTTATTGTTGAAACAATAGTTTAAAGAAATCAATTTTCATAATGTATAGTTTGTTTCTATATTCATTGTTTAAATTACCATTTCCATAATAATGTTTATTTAAACAATTGTTTTAACAACAAATTATTATTGGAATAATAATTCAATTAATGCATGTAGAGACAAATTATAAAAATTTATTCATTTAAAAATTGTTTAAATTATGAATAACAATAAAGAACTACTTGAATAATGAATATATAAGGCCGAACACAATACATAATACAGACCGGAAACCAGAACCGACATCCAGAACCGAAATTTAACAATTATAAAACCGAAATAATATCGGTTCTCCAAAACCGTTACCGTAATCGATATTTACATATGTAAGCCAGAACCGATATACTCGTAACAGTTACAACACCATTTAGATTCTTCATAACTGTTTCGAGAACCGGAACCGATATCATAACAGTGTTCAATCCCAGGTCCCAACTAGGTATCCTATGTTATTTTCATTATCATTAATTTTTATTATATGTTGCAGAAAATACTAAGGAGACAGGCACTGAAGGAAGTCTTCAAAGGGTTGATAGGACGCGGGGCAGCGCGCGGCGCGACGGAGGCCGAAGAGGCGGCCCGTATAATTTTTACTTTTACAATAAATTATAATAAATTATAAATTATAAAATGTGCACTTTGCATTCCCCGGAGATTTACCGGCGCGCGTACAAACCATATATATATATTTAAATATACTATTAATAAATAAATCAATTTTTATAATGTATTTGTTATTCAATGATCCTATGAATACATAAATATCTTAATTTCATCTTTGAATTTTTATTTAAAAACGCTACGAACTTTCGTTCCAATCTAATAATTAATTGTTAAAATAATTGCTTGAATTTTTATAATGTATAGAATAATAATAACAATATATAATGCGGCGGAAGATACGGCGGAGGATGCAGCGGAGGACGAGAAACTGTTTGAAACAGTGGTCGGCAACCCCGGCACCGTTCAACACCATTTTCGAGGCCTGCGCCTCCCGCGCGTCTCGCTCTCCGTGACGGCCATAGTGCTCTATGCTTCTCTAGTGCAGAATGCAGCGGAGGACGGGAAATGGTTTGAAGCATCCCGAAACCTTGCATGAATCCGCCTAGGCACACGTACACGCTGCCCGAGCGGTGAGTGTGTGAGTGCGCCGCGCGGTCCGGCTTTCACGCCTGCTTACAGAGCCTCCCGAGCAGACATCATGCTGCCGAATAATGTGAATTACGCCTCGAAAGCGCAAAAGTAGGCCACTTTTATTAGCTCGCGCCCTAGATTGATCTTTTATCTAGCGCTTGTGACTACGTAGGGGTCTCAAATGTGCATTAGCGAGACAAATAACGTCTGGAACTGAACCCTTGCAATCCGCCTAGGCACACGTACACGCTGCCCGAGCGGTGAGTGTGTGAGTGCGCCGCGCGGTCCGGCTTTCACGCCTGCCTACAGAGCCTCCCGAGCAGACATCATGCTGCCGAATAATGTAAATTACGCCTCGAAAGCGCAAAAGTAGGCCACTTTTATTAGGTCGCGCCCTAGATTGATCTTTTATCTAGCGATTGTGACTACGTAGGGGTCTCAAATGTGCATTAGCGAGACGAATAACGTCTGGAACTGAACCCTTACAATCCGCCTAGGCACACGTACACGCTTCCCGAGCGGTGAGCTGTGCTACACACTCTCACTCGAGCACACCAACGCAGCATCATCGTCAGCCGTATAGTGACTTCACGTTTGCGTATGAAGCCTGACTTACCGGCAACATTTATTGATACAGTTACTGCTGTCTCCGCCGAGATGGTCTCTCGTTGGCGCTGCTGTGCCTCTCGACCACGAGCACCGTGCTCTCGACAGTCTCGACGATTCAACGGTAGAACATGTACCCAGCTCCCCTACTGGACGGAGCTCAAACTAATTTCGAGGTCAAAAACGGATCTACACCCTTAAGGGTGTAGATCCGGCTCGAGCGAGAGTGTGGTGGCACACTCACACACCGCTAGACACTGTATACGTACACGAGATTGCAAGGGTCCGGCTCTAGATGGTATCCGTCTCGCTAATGCACATTTGTGGCCCCTACGTAGTCACAATCGCTAGATAAAAGATCAATCTAGCGCGCGAGCTCGTAAAAGTGGCCTACTTTTGCGTTTTCGAGGCGTAATTTGCATTATTCGGCAGCATGTAGTGGAGCCGCGAAAAGCATTGGCGGCGCGATAGTGCTGCCATTGTCAAGAGACAAACATTTTCTTAAATATCGAGAGAAGTGGGATCCTTATAGAAACGGTGGGAACCTCGCGCGCTAGCGGGGACACATACAATGTCAATGCAATGTTTATTATGTTAAAACAAACGTATTTAAATCGACCGTTCATCTAGAGCCGAAGCACCGACGTCGGTGGCCGAAGCATACACTCATAAGGGACGGTTCTCTGAAACTACACCTCGGTATTTTTCCGCTACGAGCGCTGAAGTCTGGTTCTTGTCATTCGGTCACCAGGCAATTCAAACACTGTATCGATAAACCGGGGGTTGAGAAGTGTTGCCGGTAAGTTAGGCTTCATACGCAAACGTGACGTCACTATACGGCTGACGATGATGCTGCGTTGGTGTGCTCGAGTGAGAGTGTGTAGCACAGCTCACCGCTCGGGAAGCGTATGCGTGTGCCTAGACGGATAGTAAGGGTTCAGCTCCCGACGTTATTCGTCTCGCTAATGCACATGTGAGACCCCTACATAGTCATAATCGCTAGATAAAAGATCAATCTAGTGCGTGAGTTCGCCCAAGTGGCCTAATTTTGCGTTTCCGAGGCGTAATTTACATTATTCGGCAGCATGATGTCTGCTCGGGAGGCTCTGTAAGCAGGCGTGAAAGCCGGACCTTGCCGCGCGGCGCACTCACACACTCATCGCTCGGGCAGCGTGTACGTGTGCCTAGACGGATAGTAAGGGTGCGGCTCCGGACGTTATTGGTCTCGCTAATGCACATTTGAGACCCCTATGTAGTCACAATCGCAAGATAAAAGATCAATCTAGTGCGTGAGCTCGCCCAAGTGGCCTACTTTTGCGTTTTTGAGGCGTAATTTACATTATTCGGCAGCGCGATGTCTGCGCGGGAGGCTCTGTAAGCAGGCCTACAAGCAGGCATACAAATTTAAAACTATTGGGCTATCCCGGACGACCATTGCAAGACACATTGAGGAACTGGCACAGGACGTCGCAAAACAATTGATTCATGTAGGACGTAGTTTTATTGTATATAGTTTAGCCCCGGATGAAGCAACGGATATAACAGGTACACCACATTGCCATATTTATTCGCGGGGTAGATAAAAAGTTGCATATTACGGAGGAACTGCTAGATTTTTGCACATTAAGCAACAGCACGACAGGAGAAGATATAATGTTGTGCGTAGAGGAGGCGATCCACAATACACAGTTAGATTTTAATAGATTGGTATCAGTTACTACTGATGCAGCTCCCTCGATGATGGAAGTATAAAGGTCTTGTTGGTCGTCTCCGTGCAAAATTGCAGAATCTGGCAGTTCCTCATGAAATAAGCGTTATTCATTGTGCAATTCACCAAGAAAATTTATGTGCAAAAAGCATAGAGTTAAAAAATGTAATGTCAGTCGTAGTGAAAACAACTAATTACATTCGAAGTAATGGATTAAAAAGAATCCAATTTAAAACATTTTTAGATGAATTGAACTCCGACTACGGTGAATTGCCATTACATTCCGATGTACGGTGGCTTAGTCGTGGTAAGATTTTAGATAGATTTTTTAATTTACGTGAGGAAATTATGTTATTTATGGATATGGCGGGTAATCGTGTGCCAGAATTAGAAGATAACAGTTGGTTATGCGATTTAGCATTTTTGTGTGACATTACAGATTATCTAAATATATTAAACAAAACATTACAAGGAAAAGACATAACCATGATAGATTTCTATGATAGCATTTGTGCATTTAAAACAAAGATAAATTTATGGATAGGCCAGTTCGGCGCAAAGAACTAATGTCATTTTTTGAAATTGAAAAGTGTCAACACTGACGTAATTAATATCGATAAATATGTCCAAATATTAACAGACTTAGAGGGAGAATTTTCAAATCGTTTCCAAGATTTGTATAAATTACACGATCATTTCCCAACAGTAGCAACTCCATTTTCTATTAACGTAAATACAGTTCCGCCAAATTTGCAATTGGAATTAATAGATTTACAGCACGATAGATTATTAAAGCAAACATTTAACGATACAAATAATATTGTGCAATTTTATGAGAACTTTCCGCATAATAGATTTTGGCATATCCATAAATACGTTGCCAATATATAATCGCCATGTTCGGATCAACATACCTGTGCGAACAATTGTTTTCCTTCATGAAGAAGACCAAGTCACCGGTACGAACAAGACTGTCGGACCATAATTTGAAATATACACTAACATTAAGCACGTGTCGAACGATCATTCCTAATATCACAAGTATAATTAAAGAAAAAAGGCTTAACAAAGGAAAACGTTCGACTGACATAACAAATTTTGATTAGATATGCTTTTTGTAATCTTTTTATGATCCCAATATGCAATGTGTGGGTACCAGTATGTACATTTTCTCCACTTTTTATTAATTATTAATTTTTTATATTTCTTATAGTTTTAAGTACTCATGTTTCCAATTTAAGTATGCATATACATGTAAAGAGAATATACTCTCTTTCAAATTTTGCGCGCTTGGTATGCTCCGCGCGCGCTTCTATGACACCTGCTAGATGTCTCATCGATGATTTAAATGGATCGACAGTTAGCCAGTGAAAGAGAGAGAAATAGAAGATTCATAAGTGAGATCACGTGCCAGGATTAATCGTGATAAACAATATAGTTGACGGAAGCAGAACTGTGAAGGAGAGACGAATAATAAACCTTAATTGTCGTTTCTCTTATTTACAGGTAACTTGTAAATTTTGTATATACACTGTAAATATAATACCGGTTATAATAAAAAAATCTCTTATTTACAGAGAAACAAATTTGGTTTATTTATTCTCAATCTGTGAGACAAAAGATATTATATACATATTTCTATTTTACATGTATTCTTAAGTATATGTACTTTTAGTTCTCTGTTTTCATTAATTTCTTTGCGTATTGTTAAGTATATGTATATGTTTAAGTGTAAATATTTTTATGTATAATATATCCCAACAAAAACATTCTGTAAATAGGAGCCAAGTTCTTATGGCCGTAAAAAGTTGTGAGATCAAACAAAATACGGCCAAGTTCGTTAGCTTAGAAAAATAAGTATGTTGTTTGATCTCACAACTTTTTACAGCCATAAGAACTTGGCTCCTGTTTACAGAATGTTTTTGTTGGGATTTCATCAATTTTTGTTGAAATTTCATCAATTATCAAGTAGGTATCAAAGATTAACACTCTGCCGGCGAATTAGAACCCAACTTTATCTAGATTTTTTTTGTTATAGTTTTAGTGTAATTTTCTACCTTATTGTAATCTACCAGTTTGAGCTTTTTGCCATTACCTCGAATGGCGCTATACGAACGTTTGAAGAGAGCAGATGATTCTTTCCGGAATTTACACGGTTCCTTATGGGAAAAGCGGCATATTTCATTTTCTCCATACATAACCTATTTCGTTTTTTTTTTTAATACAGCCCCTTTAAGGTGTAAAATTTCAAACTTTGATAATTATTCCTTTGAGTGTTTGTTATGGTGGACCTATGTATCAAATTTCAAGCTTGTAGGTCAATGGGAAGTACCCGAAAGGTTTTGATGATCTGTCAATCAGTCGGTCGGTCGGTCGGTCGGTCGGTCGGTCGGTCGATCGGTCGGTCGGTCGGTCAGTCAGTCAGTCAGTCAGTCAGTGACAAATTTAGCGATTTTTGAGGTCCTATATCTCGGAACCTACTAATGTTGGAAGATTAATGTTTTGTCAATATTGAGACATGATAGCATTTAACAAGTGTACGAAATTACATCTCTCCATCTGCCTCCAGTGTCGAGTTATAAGCCTCTAAAAAACGGCTAAGTTGTTTCGTGTAAAAGGAGGTAGTGCAAGAACTTGGCTGGTGCACTACCGTGCAGCTAGATACTTTTTACATTTGAATTACTTTTCTCTTGAAATATGTATATGTTTTTAGCTGTGACATTAAAATAATGTATTCAAAAACATTTAAACAACATATTTTTACTGTGATTTACTGTGAACAAATATATTTAATTCAGTTGCCCCTTTCCGAGGGCTCCTTTACACCGAATACGAGTCTACGCTCCCTAGTCTCGCGGATGACACTCGCACACTTTTCGACTCACGCGTGGCTTCAGCCGTTTATAGAAGTAGGAACAGGTATTGCTACAAACATACTATATGTATGTGTACTTCTCCACCACCTATGCCGACCATGGCAATTGATTGATCGCTCGCTCTGTCTCGTCCGTTTTGTATACATCGGACTCGCTCTGTCGCTCTCAAAATAGTGAAATAGCGCTTTGGGACCACGAAAGCGTGTGAGAGTGGGGGCGGCGTCTACGTTGTTGTAGTCTGACCACTCCGGCGCGCTCTCCACTTCCCCACGCCCCTCCCACTCGTCTTCTCTCGTGCTCTGTTTACAAGTCACGCTTAGTGGGTTCCCCTTCCATACGTCCGATCTGCTCTGAGAGCATACGGGGAGCAACTTGGGAGCACGGGAGCTGCTCTGAGAGCAAAGAGCTGTGCATGCCTGCTTTAAACTATCATAACTTCGGGAGATGGATTATGATGGATCTATATTTTGCACGATCTTTTAGAGGAGATCCTGCCGAAAATGTTCCACTTTGTCAGAACATGGGGGTCCCCGGGGATGACAACTTTATCCCTTGTCAAAGGTGAAAAACTTCGACGATTTTCCTTAGTTGATTAAATATATTTTTTTATAATAAATTATGAACAATGATGTTTAGTTCCTGGTGCGTTCTCAACATAGATATACATTCTTCATATAAAAAAAAATTGGTCATTTAATCTTCAGTAGGTTTCCCAGGACATCATTATGAAGACAAGGAATTTTTTCGGTGATAAATCGTATCTGAAAAAGTTTGATCTTTGAACGTTTATTGTAACGAGAGTTTTTAATAGCTTTAATTAATATTATCGTTTTCGAATGTAATAGACATTTAAGAAACATTCGTTAAAAATCGATATGAGGACTTTGAGTTTTTAGCCAGTGAACAGCTAGAACGTCGATTTTACCCACTGTGCGCCGGCAAGCGAGTGTCGGTGGTACGCCGCGACATCGCAACGAACAAGAGTTTCTCGATAATGTGAACCCTCTCCGATTTCGATGAGCTTTGGATATGTTGTCAAGACCATGATTCTGAACAACATTTCTCTTTGGACATTTTGTATAATTAATTTTGTATAATTTGTATAATTGGTGCAGGTCTTCGACCAATCCATTTAGATCCAAACATTTGATTTAAAAAGTCTGGAAGCGGCCGACTAAAGTGTGGTGGTGCTCTATCGTGCATAAAATAAGTAAAACGACGACTCTCACGCGGTATAATAAAACGCAGATCGGTCAACAATCGTGAACGTAAAAATCTAAGGTAATTCTCACTTGTTAAACGATTTGGAAGATAATAAGGACCAATACTTCTGTTTCCTAGAATAGCTGCCCACACATTGACTGAAAAACGTCCTTGATTGAAATGTTGTATCATGGCATGAGGGTTTCGATAATTCCATATTCTAACATTTTGCAAGACTGTGTCTATGTCAACAACTAGAATTTCCATTTGAAATCTCCAATTTCTATGAATAAAATTCATCTTACAGCCGACAAAACTTCCGCATCAATTTTTGGTTAAACGGTTGAGTTTGACCCATAGTTCCTTTGACACTTTTTATCCTCATGGTGCGTAGAATACAATACAATAAAAAAATTTGACCTTGAAATTCAAGGTCAAGGACAATTTTGCGGCAACTTTTTTTTACAGATCTCCATCGATCCGAAGATGCAGAATACGCCTATGCTTGCCAAGACCAAACATTTCTTAACACCCTGTACAGTGTACAGGTGAAGCGTACAGCGTGATTGAATGTTTATTTTCATTCAACGACCTATAACAAGAGATTACGAGACAGAGATGAAGTAATATCAACAACCAGAGGCAGCAAGGAAGTGTTCGATCATTTCCTCAAAGTAAATTATTTTTCATCACAATTGGCTTAACCCAGACCACGAATGACCTTGACCCATAGGTCATTGTACGCGTCATAAAAGGCTCTACCCGATAGTACATAAAAAAACATACTATTTCATTTTAAAAAATGAAGGTGACCTTCATATGGCCTTTACGCGTCCACCTAAAAAAGAGCTACTAACATCAGATTAATGACCCCTCGAAACCAACCAAGTTACATCCGATGCATTTCTTCCCAACACCAATAGCAACCGAGTTATTCAGGTGGCCCTCGTCTAGGCCCTCACCCTGTATACAGGGTGTCCCAAACTAAGTGTAAGTCCCGGAAATGGGAGGTTCCTGAGACCATCCTAAGAGACATTTTCCTTTGCACCAATGTCAGCTGCGGCTTTGTTTAGGAGTTATTAACGAAAAACACGGACCAATCAGAGCGCGCCCTGGGCCGCCGCGCCGCGCCGCGCCACGCCGGCAAGCGAGTGTCGGTGGTACGCCGTGACATCGCAACGAACAAGAGTTTCTCGATTATGTGAATGCTCTCCGATTTCAAATGAGCTTTGGATATGTGGTCAAGATCATTATTCTGAACAACATTTCTCTTTAGATTTTTTGGCGATCGGCTTTAGTTTACGAGATTAT
>NW_027471896.1:0-17499 GCF_051020765.1 Lasioglossum baleicum | reverse complement strand
AATAGCTTTTAAGCTTTACGAAATATCGGTACTTAATATTAAATTTCACAAAAACTTTTCTGTTTGGACAGATTACTTCTTAAAATTTTATGTTTATGTATCTAATTTTAATATATGTGAACAAAACTTATCAGTGTCAATGCTATCACGCTTTCTCCTGTCTGACCTTGTGAACTATTTACTGTATTTCGATTACGTGCTCGATTTTCCAATTATTTTCCTTTTCTCACGAAAATGAGTACGAATATTTACGTAAAATGTGATTTCAAAGATTTAAAATATTATTTATAGATTTTGAACTTGATGTACGGTAATCTATACGATGTAAATTAACACAGTTCAAATCTCGACACCATAAAGCAAGACAACAGTGTATTTATATGCTACAACATCGATATATATATATATATATATATATATCCGAAAATTTTTTTATGTAAATCATGATTTACTATCGTTAGAAGAAAAAAAGAAAGACAAATGGATTTCTCGAATACCATTCTTTGGATAAATTCATAAAGTCGAATGAACGTTTGCCTTAAAGAAATCCGTGTAAAATGGATCTTCTGAAATGTAATTAACGATAGAATTTGTTAATAACAATTTTCGATACGAGAATTTTCAAATCTTGAGAGACTTTGGTTTATGGAAAATACTAATTTTCACGAAATGTTTTTGAAAATTTTATAATAAATTCAAAATAAACCTGCATTACAGTAATTCCTTTTATTTGAAAGTCTAGAAGAGTTCAATACTTTTCACTAAATATGATGACATTGCATTACGACAGTAATTGAGCTCAGCTGCACCAGACATCCTGTATATATCATTATAAAAACATTTATTCCTTAACATTTCTTTGTATATTTGTCAATGTAATTTTTATTAACTAGCTATTAACGACCTTAAAGTTTTGACTTATAATATTGAGAACCTTTTTTTGTTAATTTTGTATGTGCAACATTTCCCGTACCCATTTACTTGGTACTATTGGAAATAATAGAGATATTACGTGCACTCATGGTAAGAAGAAACACCCACTGCGACGATTATAATATATTATTATATTTCACTTACAAATTCATTTGCCATGAATTGATTATATGTTATTTGTAAATATCCTCATTATTATCTATCATCTACTGTTAATTCATGATACAACTTTTTGATCGATACAAAAATTTATCCATCTATTGTACACACATTACACGGATATATATTTAATCCAATTATTATTGTCGATTAGCTATTTGATGTTCGACTTGCATTTTCATACGTTGAGCTATGTTACCACCTTTTTGCCTCACAGCCAATATAAAAATATGTAGGACGAGAAAGATTATCGAAACCAAACGGAAATTGTATATGTTAACAATGAGATTACCTATCTCGAATCGTATTCGCGTATAGAATCTATCAGTTCTCGTCGTTCATAGTCGAAGTCTGTATTAGGAAAGTGTCTATGTTGTGCACAAAATAGAGAAGATTGTATAGGCCTATCCTTTTACCCCTGCAGCTGACAGCCCTTATAACAGGATGAAGTCTCCTGACTTTTTTTCACGTGATCAATACTCGATTTTTTCCAACGATCGAGTTCGAGCTATATCAGTCTTCCTACGATATTTCGTAAATAACGTGGATTTTTTCGTCAAGTATCATAATACTAATCATGCCCTACTACTCGTGCGTATTAAAGGGATCTTGTAGTATCTTAAAGCGAACCGAAAAAACAAACAGCGCGAAAACGATGTCGAAGCTGCGGATCCCAGAACCACGTACTGGCTGAGTTTGCGACGAAAGAATAAGCACGAAAGCGACACGTGCCGTAACTACGACCGCGTGGGGGCACCGTGCCCACCGATGACAGCAGGGACAAGGGTGACATATAGGATTTTCCGGTCCAACGGCTGCAGGTACACCGTGGATCTGGTTACAACATACTATAGCATTCGCATATTGAAGGAAGCGGATAATCTTGGCCGGTCGGAAATCATCATATTGCCATCTGTAAGTTATATAGAGCGTTGTGACTCATCTGGCCACAAAGAAATGTTTCTGGAAGTAGATACGAGTAATGCCGTGGTTGACGCTGCAGGATGACCACTGGGGACTAATCGAGGAAGACTATGTTCTCGACCACGTCGACGAACCCATGAGTTTCGGGCCGCCTTTGGAAACACTCGCAATGGACATCGCGAGTGACACCTATGCTTCGACGCCCAACGCCCTGTGGATGTCAACTCAATTGTGAAGCCGAGGAAGATACAAATACCGAAAAGTTGGCTACATTCTCTTTGCGGGTCCCCCCTCGAAAGGAATTCATAGACTTCTTGTAAGTTATATATAATATATATGTTATATTTCATAGAAAACGATGCAATGGATCTATCCATTGAGCATGGCACGAACTGCGGAGTAACGAACGCCAACGACCCTGACAGACAGAGCGTGCTCCTGAAGCACGAGCAGTAGCGGAATGTCCTGGACGCCACGCTGGTTACCCGGATTTACCTGTCCCGCTAGTGAGATAATACTCATACGCGAGAGAAGGTTCCGAGGAAAGTTCAACGCGCAACGGCCAGAAAAAGTGCGTAAGCAAAGATGCCAGTTGTGAAAGGTCAGGGGAAAGCGACAAAGATCGTTTATCGCCTCGTAACGGAAGGACCGACAAAACGAGGGTTGACCGCAGGAGTGCGCTACCGCAATAAATGGTCCGGTCAAGAGCCCGACACGATGATCGGTATGCCAAGGGCCATGGTTGGCGGAACGGGGACGCAGGACGATGCTTATGAGCGTAACATCCACTCGAGGGACCCAAAATCAGCCGAGGAACAGAATCGCTTACAAAACAGTGACAAGGACTAGGGCGGAAACTATCAGCGCCCGGAGAATGATGTCGGTGCGGCAACAGCAAGGGTCACGATATAGTTCTTGATCCTGGTTGCCACCAACTAAATCAGCATATCATCGGCGATGTTGCGAAACATCTCTTCGATAGTGGACCTGAACAAAATTTCATGGACTATGAGTTTTGCTGCGAAAAGTATCATAGATCAGTGCCTGTGCGTATACAGTTTGAATGGCTATGTTTGATTTAGCGAGTGACGGAATGGTGCGACATCTGAGGACAGGTGCCAGGTTCAGGAGGGCCGAGTATGCGAATCGTGAGCTATACCTTAAGGATACCTTAAGAGCGATAGCAGAACGAATGGGTGAGTGATCTTAGTTTCAAATGTGTGCGAATGTTTAGGATACGTGACAAAGGCACGATTGAAGAAGTGAACATGAGTATGAAAGGAGACGGAGTGTATGATATAACCTCATTTATGAGTTATATAGATTAGATTCTTCCTCCTTTCATCATGCTTTTCTTGTGTATTTTAAATTTTCGGCACTATCGTAGACAAACTTGATCATCCGATCTTGTTTTATACGGTTTCTTTTACCTCTCGGTACACAATTTGTGAATATGTAAAACACAATGAATTGTGCATTGAGGACCTTCCTTAGAAGCGGAAAATTTTTTATGAGAACCAGATAAACCCTCAACGTTTCAATATTTTTCCAGTATATTTGTTGATTATAATCGTTTTCGGAATTTTTTCGGAATAAAATGATAGTGCATTAAAAGATAAACATTTTTTGTCTAATAAAATTTTGTTTTATCTTGTACTGTTACAAAACGCTTTTAAAAAATGTGAATGATGCACTGAAAATTCGAGTAATAGCAATAGAGTGATATTATATAAATCAAAGCAAAGTAATTATCACGTATGTAGGAATTTGGTGGTTGGTAAGAACGAAAATTTTTTACTAACAAAAATAATTTATATAATATAATTAAACACTTCACACATACTCTTCACACTGACATTGACGACCGACTATTGAATACTACTTTCAATCGGTCTTCGACCTTACACTCCTATCTAAACCTTTCATTCTATCTTCTTTCGTTCTTATTTACGCATTTCCCATGCCTCCTGGCCGGTGGGCTGGGCACTCAGGACGCATCCCGAAGCTTGTACTCCTTGCGTAATTTCGTCTCCACTGTAAGTATTACCTACATTCTTCCTGGGTCCCAACCATTCCTGACATTTACTCAGGGCCGTACTCATTCCATTTCTACATATAAAATTGTGATATAAATTATGACATAATTATAATGATAGTAATTTTGATATTAAGTTATGATATATATGCTCACACAGTTTCATGTAAATTAAAGAATTAAAGTCAAAGTGTTTTTGTTAGGTGAATTTTCTAGCAATAAAGTATGGCAATACTTCATTTTACACACCATATTAATTTTTTCCTTTACTTTCAATTGACTGCATTTTATAATTCTAAAATTATGGTTGATTTATTATGTAAACTACATTCATAATTTATAACGTGTTTTATTTGAGATACAGCGCTTTAAATTTATTCAATTAATTTTTCAGTATACTGTACCTTTTGTAAGACCCGAGAACGAGTGTCAAAAATTCTGTTGGAGTTCCTTTGTGTATGTTCAAGACATTCCCGCAACAAATTAATAGTAGCAATTGTACTGTAGTTGTCGAGATTACTGTTCGTGAGACTAACAAGGAAACATGTGAGGTGTCAATTTGGTTTTGATAAAATTTGTTACAACTGCAGAGTAACTAAAAATTTTCGACTCTCGTCTTTCTTATCTGCCATTGTTTATGTTGAAAGGATAAGAACGGCTCCAAAAATCGTTTAGGATATATTATAATGTAGTTAACTTCTTCTATAAGATATTTTATTACACTGACATGTTATTTTCTTCCCGTACTCAAAATTCATGTGTCCAAAGGCAGATTTAAAATGAATTATCCACGACATTCTTTGCATTGATTTTCGAACTCCGCATCTGATTGAATGAATTATATAAACAGATATTTCATCAGTTCATTGACCATGCCTATATGAAGTGGAATGTGTGTTTATTATTATATAAATATAAAAATTTTTTAGTCATTTTATCACATTCGATGTATATGACCAGTACAATCACTATAGAGAAATGATAATTTTTTGCTCAATAACAAGTATATTTAATATAATTTCCTTTCGCTATTCATAGTAGGTATAGATATAATACAATATAGGTAAAATTAAAACATATTCATAATTTTCACAGATTTTGTATAAATATACAGAATACGCTTTTAAATGGAAGTATATTTATAAATATATTTAAAGTATGTTTATAATTTCAATTGCCATATTCCTTACAAATCGATCGAATTATGAATTCAAAAAATTACATTAACAAATCTAGGAGCAGTAAATATGAAAACTTTACGAAAGAAAAAAAGAAAAACACTAGCAGAATGTTTTATTTTGTTACATTTCCATTCAATTTGCAGTATATTGCACTTGTTCTGTTTTCATCGAGTGTACTCGTCGTCGCTTAAAAAAAATTCAGCACCCTGGCACAGACAGTAAGAATTAAATAAAACAGTTAATGCATTAAGTGATTAATTACTCCTTGACATGCGAATGGAAGAGTAAAAGAATTACAAATATAAATGTTCGGCCACAGACGTAAAAGTTTTTATAAGGAGAAATGTGGTGCTCGAAGAAAGTATATAAAGAGAAGGACAGCACATGACTTAGGTCAAAGACTTCGAATTGTTTTAAACAATTTCATCTTGTATTTGCCTTTGTACATAGTTCTTTGGGCTTGATTACTTGCCGCTGCTTTTCATTCTCTGTTCAGCTCCCTGTGTAATCGAAAGATATCGTAGCACAGGAATTAAGATATCGAGATATTGTCGATGTGCTACTCGTTCACAGCTACCTTTTCCTCCACCAATTGTGGCGTGCCTCGATAATCGGTGGCTACCAGACAGAAAAACTATGAACTACATTCCACTGTGATTATTTAGATAAAAGCCATAAAAGTTCTACCATGCCAATTACAGGATCCATATACCATAGTAGTAAATCGCAACAACAGTTTTTGTTTGCACCAAGTATTATCAAACTTTCGCTATTAAACATCTGTACTCGCGCAACAGTAATTAGCATATATAACGTACAAAGTAATAATCTCCGAATTTCTTTATCTTTTCGGGTACACGTTTTAAAATTAAGTTTTGATGACATTTATTAAGATAGAATCATAATTACATGTAACTATTTATTGTGGTAATCCCACTTCTGATCTATGGTAAAAATGTTTAATACGATGATTAATTAGAGATATTTGATATAATAAATCATCGTATTAAAACATTCAACCACAGATCAGTGGTCGGATTATCCCTTTCTTATTCTATTATCTCTACTTATCTCTTTCCTTGTCGTCTTTCAGAAGCGAATGCAACTAAACGTCTTACATAGAGCACAAGTGAAAATCAGCACTAGATATAGTTTAGAAGGAAAGTGCGTCCTGGGCACGCACTCAGGATCGTGAGTCTTCCGATTCCAGTAGACCTTCTGATTAGAGATATCGGAGGCGTAGTCGATCAGTGCTGAGGCAAAAAAAAAAAAAAAATCCGAAACAGGTCTGTCCTATGTCATAGACGGCGAGATCGATCTCGAGATAGGTCCCGAGAGAGGTCAAACGTATGTGGATACACAGAGTTAGCACTAGGTTTACCAGACCAGTAAAAATGACTGGTTTTACAATTTCAATTCCGAATTCCTACTGCAGGTAACATTTCCTTTCCGAATTGATATCATGTCTTATGTAGTCATAACTGAAGGATAAGTTTTTTGAATTTTATATTACCTTATATGTATTCGAAACAAATATATTTTTTGTTATTGGCACTTATATCAGTACCAGTCCAAATGTCTGGTGCATGTTTCTATGCGATGAAATGACATAGGGACAGCTACAACAATTTATAAGTACTGCAACTTTTGTTCGGGCTTTAGTCCCAACAGTTTGGAACAAATTTCTTGAAAATAGTAAAAATTGCTTCAAACGAGGAGCTTATAGTACGGTGGATGAGCAACTCCATCCAACGAAGGCCAGATGCAGGTTCCCGCAAGATAAGTCAAGCAAACCTCAGGATTTTGGCATAGAATTTGGCTGACATCTGACGTTGAAACGAAATATGTAATAAGTCGCTTTCTTTATATAGGAAAAGATGAGAGGCGAGATTCATCGATCCCACTAAGTGAATTTGTTATTCTGAAACTCGTAGAACCATATACTATGAAAGATGGAACAATATCAACTGACAATTTCTTCACCAGCTTTCTCTGGCGTCAAAACTACTTCGTTGCTTGGAACTACACGTACAAACACGAGGGAACACTTGAAATCTTGCAAACGGAAGAAAGATAGCATGGCCCGTTTCTCAACGTTGCTGTACGAATCAAATGGATGTACACTTACTGTTTACAAGAGTAAACCGAATAAGATAGTACTTGTACTAAATACAAAACGCAAACATGTAGAAATTCATAAAACTAACGAGAGATTACCCTAAACTGTGTCTTTTTATGACCACACCAAATTTGGCGTCGATGTCATTGATCAAATGGCACGAAGGTATACTGTCAAATTAGTTTCCAGAAGGTGGCCACATCAGGTTTTCTTCAATGTATTAGATTTTGCTGGAATGAAATGCTGGATACTGTATAAATACACGACAGATGGAAATATATCAAGGAAAGACTACGTAAATGGTGTCAAATAGGATATTGCAATAATAATAAGACCACGACTATTTGCAATATGTGCAAAAAAGTGTATCCGGAAAGTGTACACAGTGCAAAATCTACATCTGTAAAAATTGTGACCGATGAACTACAAACAATTAAGCGGTTGATTAATTGATAATGTCTATACATTTATACTTGTATTACATTTAATATTGTTCAATTTTTTTTTTCTGTCATTTGTGAAAAGTATATAAAGGCTGGAAACACCACTAAGCAATTTTTCAAAAGATCAGACATTTTGACTGGTCTTGGTAGAAATATGTTTACTTAAATAGCCGGTAAATCTAGTATTAGGAGCACCTCAGTGGTCATCCCATGCGAGTGGTGTGCCCAATTTTGCGTACTCATTGAATTGCTGTAAACATAATAATAAATAATCTATATGCAAATGAAAACTTGATGCCAGAATTCGATCCGGAATCTAATGATGTAACCGTGGTTAAATGGCCAGAAATGAAACCTATAAATTATATTTGTCAATTCGAAAGTTACTTGGGAATTCGATGGCATGGTAGGATAGCTTACAAAATACACAGGTTTTGTGGGAGGCATCTGCGACCGCTACTGTGAGGCAATTCCGGGACAAGGAAAACTTGGGAAAATTATTCGAAGTAGCACTAACCATTGGGCATTCACCTGGTCAGGATTAACAAATATATTCCTTTGAAAAGGTGAAATAAATAAATAAATTCCTGTTAGATATTCCTTAAAGCAAGGTATTGAAGTAATTATATATGGAATATATGATAATTGCATCGAGCAAAACGCGTGGCGAGTTGTGCGAATGTCTAAGCATGTTGGATAGAGATTGTTAAAAGTTATAAAGAAGATAGAGAACGGATAAAGACAGGGGATAAATGTGGTCATGTTGGCCACGATAGAAAGTCTAACCAAATTAATCACTGTTCCCAATGTATGGAGCCACAACTTCATAAGACGGAAAAGATTGAGGGATCTACTTTCTCTCCAAAATCACTAGGAATGCGTGTCAAGTGTAGCTTTTATGGGTTATTATGGTCATTTGGACTCTGAATGTTACAGAAGGGAAAGTGAAGAAATGTTACTGAGGACAAGTTGACCAAAGGGTCGAAAATAGAAACGTGACAAGACCGAATAAACATTGGCAAGTGTATGAAGAGGTTGAGGAATGTGTAGTAGATCTCGGTATCGATTGCTCGATCATTTGAGAGGGATTGGTTCGACGTTTAGACTATTATTTGCTTTAATCTGATGACACGGCCTTGAATTGATTTCCTATGACCAGTAATGCTGATACACGTTAAATTACTGTATTTATACAGATAAACTTCTTTTATTTTTGCCGTCATGGCATAGTACATGGTTCCCCGGGACATGCCCCTAGGGCCGAGCACTTCACAAATACAATTCATACATATGTATAGATTTATGAAAAAGAAAAATTTATTTATTTGATTCGAGAGCCTGTGGAGGCGAATCAACCAGCGAAGTTCCGGAGGCACGTTAGAAGCCCGGCTTTTCCCGCCTTGTGATTCGAACCTTACATCTACATACATCGAACGGTACAAGGGGGCACTTTACAGCCCCACACCCCTCGCGCACAATACAAAGAAGAAAATGTAACCGAAATTATAATAAAAAAAGAAAAGAGAATAAAAGAAAGAAATAAATAACAAACGGAATTATAAAACGTATAAATGATTAATATTTTTTCTTAACCTGATATTAATGAATATGAAGGGAAGAAGAATGGCACGGGTGCTGAAGACCAGCTGGGAGTGTAACCGAAATTCAGGAGCGGCACGCTTGCCGTGTCCTGGGACATGATTCGAACAGGTCACGGACGATGTGATCACGTTTCAGGACACTGCAGGCTATGGTACTCCAGGGGAGGATAAATTCATTCCCTGTGTTGAAGTGGCCTGGAGTCGATGAGTCCAACAGGGACGGGACTGGCGAGGCGTTGAGCTCGCTATAGAATTGGCGTGGAGTCCGTCGGATGAACTTGTCAGAACTATGTGGTGGGAATATACTGTCGGGCGGTTGCCCACGAGGGGTGGAGTTCCGGCACGGAACTACCTCACGCCGGCAACTTGCTCCACATAAATGTCCCTCGAACGTGCTACCACTTCAGAAAACATGAAGCGATACACCAGCTTTGTGTAATGCTGAGAGACGCACAGTAGTCTAAGGAATTCCTCGTCCTCGGAGTCTTACGCGCCGAGGGAGCGGACGAAAATCGCATCGACATGTATTATGTAACCCTGGCTACGCTAGGACGTAGCAACTGGGTTTTAAAATCCTTCCCTTTCTCGCCTCCTCCATTACTACTGGTTTCGTATGACCAGTAATGCTGATACACGATAAATTATTGTGTTTATACTAAAATTAGAACAAAAATAATTTCACTAGTAAAAGTCGCTAATGACAAGTATGATAATCCTTCATTAATCATCATAATCTAAATGTAATAATATCACATTAATAATTAAAATAACTTATTAGTTACAGATTAAAGTATACTATATGCGCTATGAGTGAAAAAAGAAGTTAAAATTATCACTTATAGTTTAGAATCAGAATTTTTAATTAGAACTTTCTTATTGAAATGAATTACGTTACATTAATGATGGCCCAATGTAAGATTTCATCGATGAAATGACTTACATTACTTTTAATTACAAAATTTGTTAAGTAAATAGAAATTCCTTAAGTGAATAGAAATGCGGAATCAGAGGTAAATTTAATATAATTTAACATATACTTTCATATATTTAATCGGATTATACATTTGATCGGATTACTGTCATCTTTCTAGGAGTATTATTATAAGATAATATACTATTCGTTTGTCACTTGAAATCCACTTTTTCGTTCGAGGGAAAACGAGGTGTTGCACTCGCTCTGCGCAAGGCGCGCGCTTGCTGTCCCCTGTCCTTTACGACACTGTCAAAGCACAACCTTCAGGTGCTCCGTAACTTGATTTCTAAAATATGCGTAAGATATCTGTAAAATTCCTATGTTTCAATCATGCATTGGAAGCCTGCGAAAGTAATACTGCACGAGCAGATGATTTATAAAGTAAGGGAATACATAAGTAATAACCATCATCATCGTCTATGATAGCCGTTTTAAAATTTAAGGTTTAGTTTATATTATAAATTAACTATGTAACTGTATCATACTAGAAAACCATTTTATAAAATCATATGATACTTCGAAATTATAAAATGATTACTGAACAGATTACCATGACTACTGAATAGAACAATGAAAAGTTATTTAAGATGCTAATTATTAATTACTATTTCAGAATAATCGTGTATTGATTAAAAGGATCTGAAGTTAACGATTTAGGGATAAGTCTACACTCTGGCATTTATTTCTTATGTCGGTTTTACTTTATCCCTATGTTTCGTTCGCTTTCTTTATCACACGATGTAATCACACAAGATTAGGCTAATAGGAACGGGTCATTTCTACCAATATGGGACACGCGTTACTCGATTTCGGCCATCGTGATAAAATGGTCGGGCTAAGTACGGTTGGTGGGGATCGGCCCTCCGCTTTTCCATAAGAGTACATTATACAGTACGGTGTGCTATAGTACATACCATACATTACATATATAATATAGTAAGTAGATTAAACATGCATCAGACAAATGAAAATAAGTACAAATGTATACTCACAGGAATATAAATCTAATCTATGAATCTAATCATACAAAAAATACCATAGTATTGCATGATATATAAATGTACTGAGATATATGACTCAGCTTATTTGAAAATATTCCAATAATTATCAATTGCAGATTTAGAAAATTCAGTAAGAAAATTGAAGCACCATATATACTTAAAACTAGAGGAAGTAAATCATACTAAAAAAATCATATCTATAATCATACTAAATCATAGTAAGTCATAGCAACGCATCTGTTTATATATTCTAATTCGGTCAGATGACAGAGATATGCCAATTAGCGAATTTATTCCTAACTCCATTAATCACATTCGATTCATTTCCAATTTGTACCTACTGAAGCCGTATTAATTCATTTCAAACATTTTTTCGATACTACTGGCTCGAAATGTTGCTATTTATAATAATATATTATCAAAACAGCCGAGAAACACGAATTAGTTAAAATATGATGAGTATTTTGATCAAAATCCAGTTATTGAATGTTATACACATTCCAGATCAAATGAGGGAAGGATATTATTTTCTTTTACCGTAGGTTACATTTTTACGGTTTTGCTGAGAAAGTAGAAAATACTCCCCACATTAACGTCTACGGTATGTATCTCATCGTAGATTTAATATCGAGAAAAATATTCATATGTAGATATCGTTGGATATTTATGGAAAAGCATATTTTTATGAGATGCTGGTAAACGCGATTATATACCATTGGATGGGCGAAAATCTGTTATAAAACACAGCCGCAAAATTAATCTCAATGATAATTATCGATGTAAGATTTATTTGACTCCATCGCACTTTGCTCACCATAAAGTGTCATTAACTTAAAATCACAAATAGACTGTTTTCTCAAAAATTTGCTACTAATAAATCAAGCAGTTTACTTGTCACATGTATCGAGAGCGCATTGAATTCAATGTTTCGGTTTAATTTCGCTTGCTACATTTACGCTATTCGATAGACATCTTCCTCTTAACGTTTCCATGGAATAAATCAAAATATCTGCAATGAATCTTTCGAAGGAACAGTTTATTTGCAGCTTATTGTTCCATTTCGACGTTCTCATTTTCCGACTTCTAAAATATGATGCAACGGAAAAAAGTTTTCTTTTTACGAAATACAATTATCACTAGATTGCGGAATATTCAGCATATACCTATTTTGCCTGAAATGAGTCAATTTATCTAAAACATCATAATTGAAGTTTTTTTACATGAATAAAGTTATGTTTTAAGTAAACTTTATTCAAAACAATTTTTCTCTTTAAACACATTTTTCGCAGATTTTTTTATTGCGTTCAATTCTAAATTCAATCCTATTAGCATAATATTCTATTTCATCCTCGATTTCATATAGTTCCGCATCAGAAGCATCAGATTCGATGTCTGATTGGTCTGTCTTAGCGGACGGTGCAAGTATGCATGCCGCGGACGTTCCCAGTACGTAGCAGACCCACCAAGACCGTTCCATGGCGCGATGAAAGGACGATTGGCTGCACACAGGCCAGGGCGCGGTGTCACGCATCAAGAACCGCGGTTCTAGAAAATCGCAATCTTCGAGAGCAGTTCGCAGTGCGTGCACACAGCAGAATGACGATCTCGTCCCTAGATATAAAAAGCGAGATTCGGATCGCCACCAGAGCAGTCAGCAATTGGTAAGATGATATACCTCAAACCGAGCAAAGATTTAATCCTTTTTTATCAATATTTTGTCGTTTACACCAAAGTGAACGATTTTTATTTTCATTAAACTTTTTCGGTATGAGTCTGCCCCCAAATGCGACAAACAACATTTTTCAGCTATTATCGCATATAAAAGTAAGCATTTTATACATTTTAATTATATATCCATTTTGTTCTGGAGATTTTCCTCATCAATTTCAATACTAAAAATCATTTCTTGTATTAATGCAATAGCGTTTGAGTTGAAAATATGAAATTCTGCAACTCCTATTTCAAGCTATCTGAATTTATGTAAACTTAATCAAGATTTGATAGATTGTCCACAATGGCGCTGCAATAAACGATAATAAAGTATGCAAAACTGGCTGATTTTTTTCATAGAGTGTTTGGAATGGACCTTTGTGTAAGAATCAGTGGTTCTATGTAAGTAAAATAAATACGATACGTATAGAACGAAATACTAAAGAGTACATAAAAATTAATTTTTAATAAGTAATTCATTATTCAGATGGGAAACTCGAATAAGCTCCAACTTCTTTTGCATCATTAATCTTCGTCATCACCGTCTTCATTATCCATCATCATTTTCAATATCATGTTTATCGTACATTTTTCATGGTTTTTCTCAATATTTACGGTGACGTAATTCGGAGCCTTGTTTATAATTTAGAAACTAATAAAGTACATTATATACAAACATATTATTAAATGTATTACACCGTAAGAATATTTATAAATTAGTAAAATTATATTATTACATATTTGTAGGACATCATCACGGCATCTTTTGAATGAATGAACCATGAATGTGGATAGCTTGGGAACGCATGTGCTGTTCCTCGAAAACGCACAATAATATAGTAATAAACAGCGGCTTCGGATTCGGCTCAGGCGTTCAATTAATATCTCAAGTGCGGGCGGAAGAAGGAAAGTGACTGCGTTCATGGTTATGACCATGATCGAGTATCGAGTGACATTTAAATGACAGTATCGAGTACATGTTCATGACCGAATGCTTAAGGTATGTGACCCACAGATAGTGAGTACGTGCCAAAATGCATGACTGAAACTTCGATACGGTGATATCGAGACATTTATACACTGATTTGCATACTTTTATCCCAAAGAAAAGTACTAAGGCGACGAAAAGATACAATGACAATACGATTGATATCAGCTCCGTTCTGTCCGATTGATGTAGGTTCCAATCAATATTCCGAGTTTGGAGTTGATTTTTCGATCTAATATCGCATAAACTATCGTTTCAGAATTCTGTTCAATATAGAAAATAATATACAACGATAACGGCTATTGACAATTAACGATACTTTAATTCTTATCTTAAAACTCAATTTTCACGTAAACGAAACTACAAACGGAAAAATGTTATTCCTCAGCATCGACTTATTTTTGTACGTAGAATAACCACCTGACCGTTGATACTACACGTCCGGTAGCATCTTGTATATATATATATTGCGCTTTTACTTTTTAATATACGCCTATTTTCATTACCAAATTTTTGTTGTTACATCGAAACCTAAAAGTTTGCGACACATTAGACCTTTAGTATTGTATAAAAGGCCAACTTTTTGACCCCTCTCTTTGTTACGTCATCGACTGAACCACCACGGTTATGCATATCCGCATATAATTCATGATTTTATTTAACTCAAATGCACTTCATTCTAAGGCGTGTATTTAATCACTGTTTAGTTCATTTGCTGCAATAACATATCAGCGTATAGGTTACATGTTTTTTCAAGTATATCACTTACTTCGGTAAACAAAATTATACGATTATACAGATTATTTGACCCTTCACGATTTTATAAACACTTCCGATAATCTGACAAAATAATGATTCGGAGAATAGTTAATCAGTTTCAATTGGCTATACAGTGCGATAAGAAAGTATTTCAAATAATGTTTTTTTGATAATTGTTAGAATGACACTTTATAGCTAATATTTTCGAATTCAATAAATATATACCATGACTTTCCAATTACTTCGAAGGCAAAGAAATGAAAATTACAATAAAAAATAACAATCAGACAATAGCATCATAAATGGATGATAATAATTTCTTTTCATTATTATGGGTCGAAATTACATTATTACATACATAGGAGCCTGGAGTAAACAGTGTATTACTAGAAACCTATCCAAGAACGTATCTGCGACCTGTTGACAATTTTCAACAATGAGAAAATTTCAGCTTGCGATAGCTTAGCTATTAACAGTAAAATGGTTGATATATTGCTGACAATTAGCGAATGTAGAATGAATGCACGTATAGCAGCAAAACAATCCATCTGCACAAACATTTTACGATAAAAATTCTCGAAACTATGGAGAACTTGAAATGGAAAAGAACAGCAAAACTCCTAAATTGCTATAGAATGCAATTCTGTTATTGTTGAGTAGCAATTATACATTAGCATGTATAATGTTAGTATTAAACGATAAAGTGGATATGGAGATTGGCGAAAATTAGGATAATTGGATATGAGAAGAGGTAATCATCATCCAGTTGGATGATTCTCAGTTTTATAATAGCAATATTAGAAAAAGTTGCAATGGTGGTGGAGAAGAGCAAAACTGCTCCAATCTAAACGCAATTGTAACTGCGGCTAAATGTATTATCCATGTGACATATTTCGAAGCATTAACATTTGTCCAGAGCAAAAGATTTCTCTAGGGATATTTATCTGTCAGCACATGGAAATATTGATATGGTCAGTCTATCATCCGTGCAATAAGCTAAAGCCGTAGCAGATAATCACATGCATTAGATAGTAACGACTAGTTAACGATAAATTAAGGGTACGTATGACAAATTACGTTCCGAAGCTTTAAACGCGTTTTTCACGGGACTATATTTCGGTGAGCAGTATATCTCACCATCGAATCAACCGATTATCATACAATTTTGCCTGTATCTTTATTACAATATTTATTGGGCATTGATGTTCCATATTTTTAAAATTGTTAACAACTTGAAACTTTATTTATAAAAAAGAAAAATTATTGTAAAAATTCAATACATCAATACCATGGATGCCATTTTATTAATTTCTAAAACCATTGGAATGTCGAATGTCGATGCCTAGAGAATATCTCATAGTTTGACTTTGAAACATCATCAGTTGAAGTATCTTGATTATCTCCTGTTGTCAAGAAACCGTTTGTTATCTCATCTTTAAAAAGTTAGTGACATATATACAGTATACGAGTAAGAGTATCAGTAGAAGGAAACAATAAGAATTCATGAATTATTTCATCCACACGATATGATAATTAGGTAATTAATTTCCGAATTTCGATATTAAGATTAAATTTTCTTTTGCTTTCATCAAACTTTTTTTAGCTTCTTTCTTTGCATTCTAAAATACAAAGCAATGAGTATAAAGCATCGCATTGATCATGAAATTGAAATTTTTAAGTTCATTAATTTATTCGAAGATGTAATCTGAAAATTTATTTTATTAATTAGTTTAAAAAAAGTTATATATTTTTCATTTTAAGCATATAACAATATTAGGATATTTAAATCCTAATATATAAAATTTTTTATCTCTGAAAATCAATATAAATTTTGTTCCCCTTATTTTCCAATGTAAATTACCATACTAAGTATTATCACTTGAAAACGTTTTGAAAAGAAAGCTCTCTATTTATTTCATTTTAAGTTCTAAATTTGATTTAGTTAGAAAAAAAAAGAATTACAAAGCATAAGTTAATAAATTAATGAATGAAAAACAAACGGCTCTTCTTTTATATGTGTTGCACTACACTCTACATAGAATACATATATTAATAGCAAACAATCCATCTTTGCTTTAGGTACAAGCAATAAATTAATTTAAAAAATTTTTTTTGTATCTGTGCACTTTTCGGCTTTTAAATCTTTGTAGTTGCAAAAGTTGATCCTTATGTCTAGCAAAAACATTGAGAACACACGTAAGCTATTTTGAAATTCATATCGCTATTCAGATATTATTATTTGATACTTGTACTGTTTTAATTTCTGGTGAATATTCGTACCAGATTGTAAATGACAGCAGCATCTTTTATACCGAAATTGGCAAGAAGAAAATTAGTATAAGTAACATTCAATTTTGAAAAATAATACGGCATTATTTTATTACAGGAATGACATAAAGAATGAAACCATTTGAAATTGTATTAACTAAAATATCAAATATAAATCTACTTAGAACTAAATTGTACTTTTACCCCAACATGTGTATATACAGATAAATAGAGGTAAAAAAGAGTCATAAAGATATCGAATTTTTTTTTATAAGGATATTTACCAAAAAAGTCACATTTAGAAATAAATTCCCCCCCAAAAACACCTAAATTTATTTATTTTTTGATAGTGAGAAAATGTATGTATTATATTTATAAAACGACAACTCAAAATATAATAAAAAT
>NW_027471895.1:0-17500 GCF_051020765.1 Lasioglossum baleicum | reverse complement strand
TCGAGGGTCCAACCGTCGAGATCGTTACCACCTTCTCTGAGAGTCGAATGGCTCAGTCAATATTTTCACCTGTCCTACGATTCCGGGAATCAAACCAGGTATGCCGGGCGAAAATACGCAGAACATTATTGGCATTAGACTTCTTAAGAGACGGTTTTGGTATTAAAGTAGAGCGTCACTCCACTTGAGAACGTTACCAATTGGTATATAGTCAATCGCTTTACTGAAGATCGGCGATTAAACCGTTCGAGAACGTTTCAAATTTCATTGAGGATCGATCTGCTAAGTCAATAGCTTCACCGACACTGCGAGTCCGAGTGTCAAACCACGTATTCCGGGAGTAAATGCGCTTTACTGTATTGGCAATATACACCTTAATTCACGGTTTGATTATTAACGTAAAACATCAAACCGTTGCAGAACGTTACATATTCGTATAAAGTCATTCTTCTTACCGAAGACCTTGCCCTCTAAGAACTTGACGCGCTGTATCGATAGTATAAGTTCGTGATCAGAGAAATAAAAAATTAGTATACATTTTAGTGGTGGGCTCCTAATCCTCATGAAGGAGATAGAAGGTCTAGTCTCAATCCGTTCGAGAAGTTTTCAACCGCCTTGGAAAGTCGCACATCTAAGTCAATAGCTGCAGCTATCCTCTCATTACATGAGGCAAATCTGGCATTCCAGTAGTAAATGCGCTGCACAGTAATAGCAATAGACACCGCAATTCACTGTACGTATATTATATTAAGAGTCAACCCGACGGAGAACATTACCAATTGGTATAGAGTCATTTTTCTTACCGTATACATTGCCTTCGTAGAACCTAACCCTCTGCAGCGAGTGTCATGCTCATTGCACAGGGACACAAATGAGTGGAGCATATAGCAGATGCACACCTTATTTTCAGATATAGATTCGACGATCTTGTGTCAAACCGTTCGAAATCTTTTACTAGCTTCTTTGAGAGTCGAACTGCTGGGTCAATAGTTTCACTTATACTGTGGTTCCGAGAGTCGCATTAGGTACATCCGGAGTCAATCTGCTGGACACTATTGGAAACAGACACTTTAATTCACGGTTTCAATATTAAAGCAGACCGTCATGCCGTTGTAGAACGATACCAATTCCTATAATGTCAGACGTTTCTCTGAAGACCTTACCCACCGAAAAACTAATCCGCTGTATCGGAAGCTTAACATTATGATCAGTGGGACGAATTAGTATACGTTTTAGCGACGAGCACATTAATTTCATGTATGAATTAGAAGATCGCATGGTCAAACGGATCGAGATCGATCCTATGTAATGTCATACTGTGCAGCGTCTTTACCCCGGAATAGCTGGTTTGACTCTCGGAATCACAGGCTATTTGTAGCTATTGACTTAGCCGTTCAGCTCTAAAGATATGTGGTGACGTTCTCGAACAACTTGACCCTCGAACATCTAATGCATAGATGAAGTTAAGGTGCCTGTTTCTAAAATGTTTCCTAATTTGCGTCACTGAAGAGGAACATGCAATCTCAATACAACCGGTGAGCTACTCATACTACTACTAATAGGGTGTATAATGCCAATACTGTACTGCGGATTTACTCCCGGCATACATGGTTTGACCTTCGGAATCATAGGATATGTGAAGCTGTTGATTTAGATGTGTGACTCTCGAAGTAGACGGTAACCTTCTCGCACGACTTGACAATCGGTATTACTATTCAAATATGAATATAATGTGTCCGTTTGCTATAATGTCTACTAATTTGATCACACGTAAATTAAGATAGACAATCGCTGCAGCGGGTTGCGTTATCGAAAGGTAAAGTATTGGTTAAGAAGAATGACTTTGTACCAATTGATAATGTTCCCTGATGGTTTGACTTGCAGCCTTAGTATTCATGCCGTAACGTATGGTGTCTATGGCCAATACATATCAGCAGTTGTAATCCTGGAACACTTTGTTCCACTTTCGGTACCAAACGATAGATGAAGGTATTGACGTTGTTGTGTGATTCTCGGTAGTGGTGGCAACGATCTCCATCGGTTTGACTATAGATTTTGCTATTCATACATGGAAATGAGTTGTCCGTCTCCTGAAATGTCTACTAACTTGTTTCCGCGGACTCTAAGCAAGACACTCACCACAGCGGGTTAGGTTTCTCGGAAAGTAACATATTGCGTAAAAAATTTGTCTCTATACAAATAGGTTACGATCTACAACATTTTGGAGCTCTACTGTAATACTAAAGCCGTGAATTAATGTGTCCATTGTGAACACTGTTCAGCGTATCAGCTTCCGGTATACCTGGATTGACTCTCGGAATCACAGGATAGATGTAGATATTAATTTAGCAGTTCGACCTTCGATGAAGGTGTTAAGGTTCACCCACCGTTTGTCTTTCCATATTCCTACTCCTACAGGATAACAAGGTGCCCGCCTGCAAAAATTTCTACTAATTTGTGTCCGTGAACATTAAGCAAGACACTCGCTGCAGCGAGTGAGGTGCTCGGAAGGTAAAGTATTAGATAGAGAGAATGTATATATACCTAATGGTAATGTTCTTCGACGGGTTGACTCTCTACTTTGACATTCATACCGTGAATTATGGTGTCTATTGCCATTGCTGTTTAGCGGCTTTACACTTGGAATCCATAGTTTGAATCTCGGAATCACACGAGAGGTGAAGCTAGTAACTTAGCAGTGCTACACACATAGCTGTTGAAAACGATCTGGTACTCTTTGTCTCTCGATCTTCAAACTAAGACAAGAAATTACGGTGCCCATCACTAAAATGTATACTAGTTCGTCCCTCTGAACACGATGTTATACTCTCGATACCGCGGGTTAGGTTCGCGGATGCTAAGGCCGTCGGTAAAAAGTGTGACTTCATGCCAATGGGTAACGTTATACAACGGTTTGATTCTGCATGTTGCTATTTATACCGTAAATTAGGATGTCTATTGCCAGTACTGTACAGCGGATTGACACCCGGAATACCACGTTTCGCGCTCAGAATCTCAGGATCGGTGAAGTTATTGACTTATCCGTTTGAATCACAGAGAAGGTGGTAACATTCGCGAATGGTTCGACCATCGATCTTCTAATTCATACGTGAGATTACGTTGTCCATTGCTAAAATGTATACTAATTTGTTCCTCCGAACACGATGTCTTACTCTCGTCACAACGGGTTTGGCTTTCGGTGGGTATGGTCTCCAATAAGACGATTGAGTTTATACCAATTGGTAACGATCTCAAAGGGTTTCCCGTGCTACTCTAGTATTCAAATCGTGAATTAAGGTTTCCATTGCCAATACTGTTCAGTGGATATACTCCCAGAATACCTGGTATTACGCTCGGCATCACAGGACAGGTGAAGCTATTGACATAAGCGTTCGACGTTCGAAAAGGGTAGGCACGTACCCAATACGTTTGACACTCCACATTTCATTCATGCATGAAATTAAGGTGCCCGTCATTAAAGTGGATACTAATTGGCTTCTCTGAACGCGAAGTCACAATTTCGATACAGCGGGTTATCTTCTCGGAATGTAAAGACGTAGATGAAATGTTTAACTCTATATGAATAGGTAACGTTCTACGACTGTTTTATTCTGTACTTTATCATATATATGCTGAAAGACGGTGTCCAATACCACTGCTGTACGGCGGATTTACTCCCGGAATACCTGGTCTGTCTCTCAGAATCACAGGATAGTCGAAGCTGTCCGAGCGGTTTGACTCTCAATAGGGTTGTAACGATTTCGAACCGTTTCGCTCTCGACCTGCCTATTATTCTTTCACAAAATTGAAGTGGCCAACTGCTACCATGTGCACTAATATATTTTCGTCAATAATAAGTTACACTCTTGCTTCAGTGTGTTAGCTTAGCGGATTGTAATGTATTCGATTAAAAGGTTGACTCTATAGCAATTGGTAACGTTGTCAAGCGGTTTGGGTTAATATTCATACCGTGAAATAATGTGTCTATTGCCAGTACTGTTCAGGGCATTGTCTCCTGGAATACCCGATTTCAGTCTCGGAAGCACAAGAAAAGATGAAGCTATTGACTAAGCCGTTTGAATCTCAAAGAAGGTGGTAACGTTCTCCACCAGTTCGACACAAGGGCTTCCCAATGATACATGAAATTCATGTGCCCGTTACTTTAATGTATACCTATTTGTAGCACTGATCACGAAGACATGCAGTTAGTACAGCGGATTAGGTTCTCGCTAGGTGAGATATTATGTAAAACGTTTGACATTATAACGTCTGCAAAGTTTTTCAAATGGTTTCACCATCAACTATAACATTGAAACCGTGAATTAAAGTGTCCATTGCCAATACTGTACAGCGAACTTACTCCCGTAATATCTGTTTTGACGTTCGGAATAACACGATATGACAAGTTGTTTACTTATCCGTCGGTCCCTCTCAGAAGGTGGTATCCTTCTCGAACGGTTTGAAGCTCGATCTTCTAATTCATTCATCATTAAAGGTATCGTCCCAAAATTCTTTACTAATGTGTTTACCTCGGCACGCAGCTATATTCTGGATACGCCGTGTTAGTTTGTAGAACGGTAAGGCATTCTGAAAAACATTTGTGTTTATAGCAATTGGTATCGTCCTCACAGGGTGTGACGGTCTATTCTAATATTCACTCCGCGTATTTGGGTATCTATTCCCAATACCATTAAGCGGATTTACTATTGGATTACCTGATTTGACTCTCGGAATCACAGGATAGGTGGAGCTGTTCATTGAAACTTTCGAATCTCAAAGAGGGTGGTCATGTTCTCGAACGGTATGACCCTCGATCTTTATATTTCGTACGAGAAATTAGGGTGCCCGTCCCAAAAATGTACACTAATTTGCTTCTTTGAAATCGTAGTTATGCTCTCGATAGTGCGGGTTGGATTCTCGGAAGGTAACGTTCAACAACGGTTTGACGCTCTGCTTTAATATTCATACCGTGTAAGAAGGTGTCCAATGACAAAACTGTACACTGCATAGACTCCCGGAATACCTCGTCTGATTCCCGGCAGCACTGGATAGGAGAAGCTATTGAGTTTGCGGTTTGAATTTCACAGAAGGTAGTGGCGTGTTCGCACGGATGACCCGCCATATTTCTATTGATAGATGAAATTAAAGTGACCGACTGCTAAAATGTCTGCTAATCTGTGTTCGTGAACACTAAGCAAGGAACATGCTGCAGCGGGTTATGGTATAGCAGGATAAGGTATCCGTTATAAAGTTTGGCTTTCGACCAATTGCCAAAGTTCTCAAACAGGACGCTCCTCTTTAATATTCAAACCGTGAAATGAGGTGTTTATTGCCAATACTGAACTGCAGATTGACTCCCGGAATACCTGGTTTGGCACCCAGAATAACAGGATTTGTGAAGCTATTGACGTATGACTACGACCCACAAGAAAGGTTCTAACGTTCTGGAAGTGTTTTACTCTGCATTTTGCTATCCATACGAGAAACTGACGTGTCCGTGTAATGAAATGTCTACTCGTTTGTTTCTGTGAACAATAAGCTAGACTCTCGCATGAGGGGGATAGTTTCTCGGATTGTAAGGTATAGTGTGAAGCGAAATACTTTGTTTTAATTGATAACGGTCCCCGGCTATTTGACTCAGTACCTAAATATTCATGCCGTGAATTAAATAATCTGTTGCCAATATTGTTCAGCGTATGTACTCCCTGAATAACTGGTTTGACTCTCGCATGCACAGGATTGCTGAAGCTACTGATTTGGCCTACTGAATCTCACAGAACGTAGTAACATTCTCGAACGGTTTGACTCCCGATCTTCGAATTCGTGCATGAAATTAACGTGCCCGTTACAAAAATGTATACTAATTTGTTTCTCTTTACACGAAGTTATAGCTTCGGTACAGCAGGTCAGCATTTCAGATGCTAATGCCGTCGGTAGAAGGTTTGACTCTATAGCAATGGGGATAGTTCTACAACAGTACGACGATCTTCTTTAATATTCATAGCGTGAAATATGTTGTCTACTGCCAATGCTGTTCAGCGGATTGACTCCCTGGATACATGGTTTGACTCTTGGAATCACAGCAGAGATAAAGCTATTGACTAATCGGTTCGACATCCAAGGAAGGTGGTATCGTTTTTTAACGGTTTGACGTTCAATTTTGCTTGTTATACATGAAACTGTGGCGCCTGTCTGTTGACATGCCTACTAATTTGTTTCTGTGATCATTAAGCAGGACACTCGCTACAGCCAGTTAGGTTCACGGAGGGTAAGGTATTCGGTTAGAAGAATAACATTATATGAACTGGTAATGATCACCGACAGTTTGGCTCTCCACTATCATATTCATACCGTGAAATAAGATGTCAATTGCAAAGAGGGCAACGGATTTACTCCCGGAATACATCATAAGATTCTTGGAATCTTGGATCAGGTGAAGCTATTGAGTAACCGCTCGTCGCTCAAAGAATGTGGTATCGTTCTCGAACGGTTTGACCCTCGACCTTTTAATTCATACATGAAATTAAGCGGCCCCTTACTGAAATGAATACTACCTTACTCCTCTGAACACGATGTTATATTCTAGATGATGCGGTTGAGGTTGTAGGAAGGTAGGATCTTCCCTAAGTAGATGGACTTTATAGCAATTGGTAGTGTTTGCAAGCAGTGTGATGCTGTATTTTAATATTCATACCGTGTATTAAGGTGTCCATTGCCAATAGTATACAGCGCATTTACTCCTGGAATACCTGGTTTAGCTCTCGGAATCGACGGATTGATGAAGCTACTGACGTAGCCGTTCGTCTCTCGGGAAAGGTGGCAACGCTCTCGAGCGGTTTGACACTCGACCTTCCAATGCATTCATGAAGTAAAGGTGCCCGTCACTGAAATGAATAATAATCTCTTTCCCTGAGCACGAACTTATTCTCTCGATGAAGCAGGAGTGTTACACGGAAGATAAGGTTTTCTGTAAAGCGCTTGACTTCATATCAATTCGTAATATTCTCAAACGGTTTGACGCCCTATTTCAATATTCAAACCGCGAATTAAGGTGTCTATTTCCAAAACTCTTCGGCGGATTAAATACTAGAATACCTGGTTTATCTCTAGGAATCACAGAATGGACGAAGCTGCTGATTTTGCCGTTCGATTCTCACAGAAGGTGGTAGCGTTCCCGAACTGTTCGATCGTGCGTCAAGCAGATCGGGAACGTTACCACCTACTTTGCGAGTCGAGCGGCTAAGTCAATAGTTTCGCATATCTTGTAATTCCGAGAGTCTAAGCAGGTACTCCGGTAGGATATACCCTGCGCAATATTGGTTATATACCCCATTATGCACTGTTTGAATATTACGGCACAGCGTCAATCCATTTGAGACTGTCACCAATTGGATTAAAGTCAATCGTCTTTCTGAAGACCTTACCCACAGGATGAATAACGAGCTGTACCAAGGGTATAACTTCGTGCTCAGGGAAGTAAATGAGTGTACATTTCAGCGAGTGGTACCGTAATTTCATTTATGAATCAGAATGTCGAGGGTCAAATCGATCGACAACGTTAGAGCCTTCTTTGGGAATCGAACAGCTATGTCATTAGCTCCACTTATCCTGTGATTCCGTCAAGCAAACCGGAGTATCGGGTGTAACTCGGCGGTAAAGTATTGGCCTTAATCACCCTATTTCACTGTATAGGTATCAAGCTACAAAGTCAAACCATTGCAGAACGTTACATATTTGTATGAAGTCAAATTTTTTACAGATGGCCTTACTTTCCGTGGAGCGAGCTCTCTGTGTCGAGATTATATTTTCGATTTCAGTGTCGCAAATTAGTATTCATTTTTGTGACGTACACCTCAACTTTATAGTTATAAGGTCGAGGAACAAACGGTTCGAGAACCTTACCACCGTATTGGCGAGTCGCACCGCTAGGTCATCAGGTTCACCTATACCGCGATTCTAAGGCTCAAGCCAGGTATTCCGGCAGTAAATCCGCAGTACAGTATTGGCAATAGACACTTTAGTTCACGGTTTGAATATTAAAATTGAGCGTCAATCCGTCTGCGAACGTTACCAATTGTTATATAGTCGAACGTTTTACCGAAGGTCGTACCTTACACGAATCTCACCCGCTTCATCGAGAGTACAACTTCGTGTTCAGAGGATCAAATTTGAAATCACTTAAGCGACGCGGACCTTAATCTCATTATGATTAAAAAGATCGTGTGCAAAACGTTATCGTCAAGAACGTTACCACCACCTATGATAGACGAACGGCTAGGTCAACAGCTTCACCTATCCTGTGATTCCGAGAGTCATATCAGGTAATACGAGAGTAAATCCGCTTAAGTGTTTTGGCAGTAGATACCGAAATTCATGGTATGAATATTAAGACCGAGTTTGAAACCGTCTGTCAACAATACAATTTTATGTGACCTCATTCTTTATACAGATAACATTACTTTCCGAGAAACTGTCCGGCCGCAGGGAGTGTCTCGCTTCGTGTTCAGAGACACAAATTAGTATTCAATCTGGTTACGGACACCATTATATCATGTATCAACATGATGATCAGAGTCAATCAGTTCGAGATCGATCCCACCTTGTTTGAGAGTTGCACGGCTAAGTCATAGCTGCACATATCCTGTGATTCCGAGAAGTAAATCAGATATTGAAGAAGTAAATGCGCTGGAGAGTATTGGAAATAGACAACTTAATTCCCTGTTTGTATATTAAAATTCCGGGTAAAGCCTTTTGAGAATGTTACCAATTGCAATAAATTTAAACGTTTTCCCGGAGACCTCATCCGCCAAAAAACTATCCCGCTGTATCGTGAGTATAACACCGTGTTCAGATATACGAACTAGTATACATTTTAGTGACGAGCACCTTAATTCACGGTTTGAATATTAAACTAGAGAGTCAAACCGCGTGATGGTGTTACCAATTGGTATTAGATCAAAATTTTACCGAAGGCCTTACCTACCGAGAAGCAGAGCCACTGTGTCAAGAGTATAACTTCGTGTTCAGCGAAGACAAGTTGAATCTATTTTATTGAACGCCCCTCAATTTCCCATATAAAATAGAAGGTCGACTGTCAAATGGATCGCGAACGTGACCGCCTTCGTTGTGAGTCGAACGGCTAAATCAATAGCTTCATCTATCCTGGGATTCCGAGAATCAAACGAAGCATTCCAGGAGTAAATCCGCTGAAGGGTATTGGCAATAGACACATTAATTCGCCGTTTGAATATTATAGTCGCGCATCAAATCATTGTAGAACGTCACCCATTCGTGTGGAGTAAATCTTTCTACCGAAGGCCTTAACATCTCAGAAGGTCTATCCGCTGTAGGGATTGCCATGCTTAGTATTCAGGGAAACAAATTAGTCGACAGCTTCCTTGAGAACAGTCATCTAAGTCAATAGCTTCACCTATCTTCAATTACCGAGAATCAATCCTTGAATTCAGATAGAAAATGCACTGAACAGTATTGGCATAAGACACCTTACTTCACGGTGTAAGTATTAAACTCCGGCGTCAATCCGTTTGATAAGACTAGCAACTGGTATAATTTCAATCGTGTTACTGAAGGTCTTACCTTCGGAAAGCAAAATCCGCAGTATCGTGAGTATAATGTCGTGTTCAGGGACGCAAATTAGTATTCATTTTAGGGACTGGCAGCTTAATCTCACCTATAAATCAAAAGATCGAGGGTCATCCGTTCGTGAGCGTTAGCACATTCTTTGAGAATCGAACGCCAACGACAATATATTTACCTATGCTGTGATTCGGAGAATTCACGGTTTGAATATTAAAGCAGGCCGTCAAGCCGTTGTAGTATATTACCTATAGGTGTAGTGTCCAACTTCTTATAGAGTGCCTTAACCACCTAAAAACTAACTCGCCGTATCGGGAGTATAACACCGCGCTGAGCGGTACGGA
This sequence comes from Lasioglossum baleicum, assembly GCF_051020765.1. Taxonomy (NCBI): domain Eukaryota; kingdom Metazoa; phylum Arthropoda; class Insecta; order Hymenoptera; family Halictidae; genus Lasioglossum; species Lasioglossum baleicum. The sequence goes on along the minus strand of NW_027471895.1, from coordinate 7,559 downwards.
CTAGTATCCATATAAGAGTCGAGTTCATTAATTCCATGCATGAATTAGAAGATCGTCGGTCAAACCGTTCGAGGTCGTCACCACATTCTGTGAAAGATGAACGGCTATTGTAACAGCTTCACCAATCCTGTGTTTCCGAGAATCAAACCAGATATACCGGGAGTAAACCGACTTGCAGTATTGGAACTAGACACCCTAACTTACGGCATAAGTATTAAGGAACAGAGGCAATCCATTGTAGAACGTTACCTATAGGTATAGAGACGAACTTTTTACGGGAGGGCTTACCTACCAAGAAGCAAATCCGCTGCATCTTGAGTATAGCTTCGTGTTCAGAGAAACACGCTGGTATACATTTTAGTGACGGCCACCATAATGTCATCTATGAATTACTAGATCGAGTGTCAATGCTTTCGAGAACGATGACGCCTTTTTTGAGAGCTGAACGGACAAGTCATCAGTAGCAACTCCTGTCCTGAGATTCAGAAAGTCAAACCTGCTATTCCGGGATTAAATCCGCTGAACTCTATAAGCACCAGGCACCTTATTTCCCGCCTTAATATTAAAGTAGAGCGTCAAACTATTTGAGAACGGTACTAATTTGTTGTCAAGTCAAACCGCTTACCAAAAGGCTTATCTGCGGTGAATCTAACCCACAATATCGAGATTATAACATCGTATGCAGTGGAACGTATTCTGTAAATTTTAGCAGCAGGCACCTCAGTTCCATGATTGAATTCGACGATCAGGGGTCAAATCGTTTGAGAACGTAATCACCTTCTTTGAATGGTGCACATTTAAATCAATAGCTGCACATATCCTGTGATTCCGTGAAGTGAATCAGGTATTTCAGGAGTTAATGCGCTGAACGGAATTGACAATATACACCTTAACTCACGGTTTGAATATGGAAGATCAGTGTCAAACCACTGTAGAACGTCACCAATTGCAGTAACGTCATAATCCATACCTGATACCTTACCTTCCAAGAACATGACCCGCTGTATCGTGGGTATTACTGCGGATTCAGGGAAACAAATTAGTAGAAATTTTAGCTAACGCGCACCTCAATTTCATGTATGAATTAGAAGACCAAGTGTCAAATCGCTCGAGAACGTTTCCACCTTCATTGTGAGTCGAACGACAAAGTCAATAGCTTCACATATCCTGAGATTCCGAGAGATAAGTAATGTAATCCGGCGAGTTTGTCCGGTGGAGTTAATTGGCAGCTGACACCTTGGTTCAGGGCATGAATATTAATGTACAGATTAAATCTGACCGTGAACATTATCAATGCGCATAAAGTCATCCTTTTGCCGAATACCATACCTTCCGAGAATCTAGCCCGATGTACAGAATGTCCTCTTTAATGTGCACAGAAACAAATTTGTAGGCATCTCAGCGGCCGAACATCACATGTTTGTGTATGTATATCAACATCGAGAGTCAAAGCGTTCGAGGACGTTACCACCTGCAGTGATAGACGACCGGCTAAGTCAATAACTACAAACATCGTGTGATTCCGAATGATAAGCCAGGTATTCTGGCAGTCAATCCGCTGTACGCTATTTGCAATGGAATCCTTAATTCACGGTTTGATTAATAGTGTACAGAATCTAACCCTTGTGGAACGTTTCCCAGGTATATAATGACAAAAGCTTTACGGAAGACCTTACCCTCCTGGAAACTATCCCGCTGTATTGAGAGTATATCCTCATGTTCAGAGGTACAAAATTAGTATTCATTGTAGTGATGGGCACCTGCATTTCATGTATGCATGAGAAAATCGAGAGGCAAGCTGGTCCCGAAAGTTACCACCTTATATGTGAAATCGTACATCTAACACAATAGCTTCACCTATCCTGTGATTCCGAGAGTCATATCAGGTAATACGGGAGTATATATGCTGAAGTGTTTTGGCAATAGATACCATAATTAACGGAGTAAATATTAAAGTGGAGGGTCAATCCGTATGAGAAAGTTAAAAATTCATCCCAAGTCGATCGATTTACCAAAGACCGTACCCTCCTCAAAACCAACCCGCTGTATCGAGAGTATAAAATCGTGTTCAGTGGGACGAGTTATTATATGTCTTAGGGACAAGCACACTAATTTCGCGTATGAATTAGAAGATCAAGGTTCAAATCGTTCGATACAATTACCACTTTCTATGACATTCGATCGTCTACGTCAACAGCTTCAGGTATCCTGTGATTTCGAGAGTCATATCAGGCAATACTGGACTAAATGCGCTGTGCAGTATTTTCAGGAGGCACCTTAATGCACGGTTTGAATATTAATGTTGTGCGTCAAACCGTTCGAGAACGTTACCAACTGATATAAACTCAAACGATTTAACGAACAACTTGTCTTAATAAAGCTAACACCGGACTAGCGATTGTTTACCTTCGCTTTGAAGGAAGCAGATTAGTAGATATTTTAGCGGGCGGTAAACATAACGGCATGAATGAATAGGTAAATCCAGAGTCAAGAAGTTCGAGAACGGCACCACCTTGTTTAAGAACCGAACGGCTAATTCAATAGTTTCATATATCTTGTTATACCGTGGCTCAACCCAGGCATTCCGGGAATCAATCTATTGTGCAGTATTACCATTGGACATCTTAATTCACGGCAAGAATATTGATACCGGGAGTCGAACCCTTCGAGAACGATATCACTTGCTATGAAGTCGACGCTTATACAGAATGGCTTCCCTTCCGTGAAACAACACCCACTGTAACGAGAGTATAAATTCGTACTCAGAGAAACAGATTTGTATACTTTTTAGTGACGGTCACGTTAATGTCATGTATAAAACGGAAGATCACGAGACAAATTGATTGAGAGCGTTACCATCATCTTCGATGCTTGAACGGCATAGACAATAGCTTCACCTACCCTGTGATGTCGAAAGACAAAGGATATATTCAGGAATTAAGTGCTCTGTACATGATTGGTAATGTATACCTTAATTCGCGAGAGTGAATATTGAAATGGTGCATCACTCCGTGTGAGAAAATTACTGGTTGGTATAATGTCAAACGTGTTACAGAATGCCATACCGCCCAAGAAGCTAACACTTTGTCGAGAGTAGAGCTCCGTGTTTAGCGAATGACATTAGTACTCACATTAGTGACGACCCCTAAAATTCATGTATGAAGTAGAATATCGATGGTGAAACCATTCAAGAACGATACAACCCTCTTTGAGAGTGGAACAGATATGTCTATTGCTTTACCTATCCTCTGATTCCGAGAGTCAAGTCTGGTAATCCGGGAGTAAGACCGCTGAAGTTTATTGGCAACTGACATCTTAATTAACGGTATGAATATTATTGCAGGGATGCAAACCGACGAGGAACATTACCGATGCTCATAAAATCATTGCTTCTACAGAATACCATTCATTCGGAGAACCCAACCCGCCGTGGGGAGATTCATGATAAATACATACGGAAACAAATAAGTTGACATTTAAGCGGACGAACACCACGTGTTTTTGTATCAATATCAACAGCGATAGTCAATGCGTTCAACAACGTTGCCACCTTCTGCGAGAGATGAGTGGCTAAGTCAATAGCTTCACCTACCCGGAGATGCTGAAATTCATACCAGGTATTCCAGGAGTAAATGCACTGAGCAGTATCAGCAAAAGACACCTCCATTCGCTTTATGAATATTACAGTACAGTGTCAATCCGTTGCGGAACGTTACATATTGGTATGAGGACATCTTTTCTGCCGAAGGCCTTACTTTCCGCGAAGCTAACCTGCTGTATCTATAGTATAGCCTCCTGTTCGGAGAAAAACATTAGTATACATTTCAGTGACGTCCACCATAATGTCATGTATGAATTACTAGATCGAGTATCAACCCTTTCGAGAACGTTAACGCCTTTTTTGAGAGTTGAACGGATAAGTCAGTAGCTACACCTGTCCTGTGAATCCGAGCGTTGGACCAGGTACTCCGGTAATCAAGCCGCTGTACACTATAAGCAATCGACACCTTAATTCACGACTTGAATATTAACGTAGAGTGTTAAATCGGCGAAGAAGATTACCAGTTGTTATGACGTCATAATTTTTAACGGTTACCTTACCTTCCGAGAAATATCCAGCTGCATCGAAGGCATACCTCCGTTTTCAGAGAAACAAATTAGATTACATTTTAGTGGTGGGTAGCTTTATTCCATGTATGAGTAAGCAGATAGATAGTCAGACCTATCGAAAACGTTACCACCTACCTTGAGGATATAGCGGACAAGTCAACAGATTCACATATCTTGTATTTCCACGAATCAAACCAGGAATTCCGGGAGTAAGTCCGACGAAGAGAATTGGAAGTAGACACGTTATTTCATGGTATGCATATTAATGTAGAGATTAATGTCGTTGGAGGACGTTACACCTAGGAATAGAGCCAAACTTTTTCCAGAATACCATGTCTTTCGAGAACGTATCGGGTTGTAGCGATATAATAACATATTATTCCCCTAAACAAATATGTGGGCATTTGTAACAGATGGAACACCTTAACTTTATTGATGGATTCGAATAACGAGCTCGAAACAGTTCCTGACCATTACAACCTTTCTTGAGAGTCGCACAGATAAGTCAATAGCTCCACCTATCATGTCATTGCGAGAGTCAAACCAGGTATTCCGGGGGTAAATCCGCTGAAGGACAATGGACACATTAATTCACGGTATGAATATTAAAGTACAGTGTCAAACCGTTGCACAGCGAAAAGAATTTGTATAAATGCATACTTTTTAACGACGGCCTTAACTTCCAAGAAGCCTAAACAGCTGTATCCAGATTATAACATCGTGTATAGAGGAACATAATAGTATAAATTTTAGTGACGGTACCCATATTTCATGTATGCATCTGAAGACCTAGATTCAATCCGTTGGAGGACAAAACCACGTTCTTTAAGAGCCGAACGGCTAAATCAATAGCTTAAGCTATCCTACAAGTCTGAAAGTCAGACCTGGTATTCCGTGATTAAATGCACAATATAGTACTGCCAATGGATTGTTATACTGAAGATCATACCCTCCTTAAGCCTAACCCGCTGTATCGACATTATAACACCTTCTTCAGACGAACAAATTAATATACATTTTAGTGACGGGTACCTTAATTTCTTGTACAAATTAGAAGATCGAGGGTCAAATTTTTCAATATCGATACCACCAACCTTGAGATTCGAACGGCTTTGTCAATAGCTTCACGAATCCTGTGATTCCGAGAGTCAAACCAGGTTTTCCGTGAGGAAATGGGCTGACCGGTATTGGCAATGGACGCATTAATTAACGGTATGTATGTTAAGGTACAGTGTAAAACCGTTGTAGAACATTACTTATTAGTATAATGTCAAAAGTTTTACTGAAGACCTTACCCTCCGAGAACGTAACCCGCTGTATCGAGAGTATAACTTCGTGTTCGAAGAATCAAATTAGTATACATTTTAGTGACAGGCACCTCAACTTCATGAATGAATTAGAAGATCGTGTGTCAAACCGTTGGAGACCGTTACCACATTCTACGACATTCGAAGGGCTAAGTCAATAGCTCCAACAGTCCTGTAATTCTGACAGTCAAACCTGGTACCCCTAGAGAAAGTCCGCTGAGCGGTGTTGGCAAGTGACACCTTAATTCACAGTTTGAATATTAAAGTATAGCGTCAAACCGTATGAGAGCATTGCCAATTGGTATAAAGTCAAACACTTTACCGAAGACCTTACGTTCGTAGTGACAAGCAGGCCGTTTCGAGAGTGTAACTTCGCGTTCAGAGAAAGAAATTAGTCTTCATTTCAGTGACGGGCACCTCAGCTTCATGCATGAATTAGGAGATTGATGGTCAAACGGATCGGGAACGTTACTACCAACTGTGTGTGAGAGAGAGAGAGAGAGAGAGAGAGAGAGAGAGAGAGAGAGAGAGAAGGGCTAAGTCAATAGCTTCATCTATCTTCTGATTCCGAGCGTCAAGCCTGCTGTTCCGACAGGTAATCCGCTCAATAGTATTGGTAATGGACACCGTCATTCAGGGCGTGGTTACTAATGTAGAGCTCGAAACGGTTTGAAAAGATTACAAGTTGGTACAAATTCAAACGTTTTACCAATTACCGTACCTTCCGAGAACCTGAGCCGCTACAGCGAGAGTGTTGCTTAGTGTAAACAGGAAGAAATTAGTATTCATTGTCCTAACGGGCCACTTAGTTTCATGTTTAAAGGAGAAGTTCGGGAGGCAAACCGTTCCAGATCGTTACAGCTTTCTATGGGAGCCGAACTGCGAAATCAATTGCTACTCCAATCCTGTGATCACGACAGTCAAGCCAGGTATTCCAGGAGTAAAGACGCTAAAGAATAATGACGATCGAAATCTTATTTCACAGTATGAATATTAAGGTTGATATTCAAACCGTCTGTGATCATTAGAAATTGGTATAACGTTATTCATTTACCCAATTCCGTACCTCCCGAGAACCCAATCCCCTGTAGCGATTTTGCATGCATAGTTTTCACGTGACCAAATTAGTACACATTTTTGTACGCGCACACCGATTTTTCACATAGGAATAGGAAAAACAAGGGTTAAAGCTTGCGAGAACGTTACCATCCTTTTCGAGAGTCCCACGGCTAAATCAGCAGCTACGCCTGTCCTGTGGTTCCACGGGTCAGAAAAGGTATTCCTGGAGTCGATCCCACGGTGAAGTATTACCAATGGGCACGCTAATTCACAGTATGAATAATCAAGTACGGCGTCAAACTGCTGTAGGGGAATACCTGCTGACATTGTATTAATCTTTTACAGATTATAGCTTCGTGTTGATAGAAGCAAATAACTACAAATATTAGCTACGGGCATCTTAACTTTATCTATGAGTTAGAAGATCGAGGGTCAATCCGTTCGCTATCCTTACCACCATTATTGAGCGCCGAACGGCTAAGTCAATAGCTTCACCTATCCTGTGATAACGAATGTGCAACCAGGTATTCTGGGAGCATATTCATTTGACGGTAATGGTAGTGGAAACCTTAATTCACGGTGTAAATGACATAGTACAGAGTCAATCCGCTGTATAACCATACCTATTCGCATAGACTAACACTTATTACCGTATGTCTTACCATCCGAGATCATAACCGGCTGTATCGGGGCTATAAAGTCGTGTTCAAAGAATCAAATTATTATCCCTTTTAGCCACTGGCACCCTAATTTCATGTATAAATTAAAAGAACGATGGCCACACCGTGAGAGATCGATGGCACCATCTTCAAAGGTCGAACGAGTAAGTCAATATCTTAACTTGTCTGTGATTCCGAGGGATAAGCCGGGTATGCCGCAACTGAACCCGCAGTACAGTATTCGAATTACACATGCTTTATCACGATTATAAATATTCAACATCAGAGTCAAACCAATGTACGACGTTACCTATTGCAATACAGTCGAGCTATTACCGAAGGCCCTATCTTCCGGTAATATAATCCGCTGTATCGAGTTTATAATTTCGCGTACAGAGAAAAAAATTAGTCTTCATTTCAGTGA
>NW_027471894.1:0-17503 GCF_051020765.1 Lasioglossum baleicum | reverse complement strand
GATCTCCTTAATCATAATGAAATTCAGTTCTCGCCACTAAACTGTTTACTAATGAGTATCCATAAACACGTAGCTATACTCTCGATACGGCGGGTTCGTTTCTCGGACGGTAAGCCTTTCGGCGATACGTTTGAGTTTATCGCAATTGATAACGATCAATCACGGTTTGACTGCCTACTTTTATTTTCTATCCGTGAATTAAGGTGTCTCTTGGCAATACCATTCAGCGGACTTTCTCCCGGAATACTTGTTGTGACTCTTGGAATCACAGGTTCGGTCAAGATATTGTCTTAGCGTTTCGACTCCCAAAGAAGGTGGTACCTTTCTCTAACAGTTTGGCTCTCGACCTCGATATTTATATCTGACTATGTGGTACTTGCCTGCTAACATGTTTTCTAATTTATTTCCGTGGATACTACGCAAGCCACACGCTGCATCGCGTTTGGGTTTCGGCAGGTAAGGTATTCGGTATAAGGAATGACTTTATATGAATTTGTATTTATCTTCCACGGTGTGTCTGTCGTCATTATTGTTTATACCGCGATTGAAGGTGTCCATTGCCAATGCTGTTCAGCACGTTTACTTCTGGAATACCTGGCTTGGCCCTCGGAATCAAACGATATGGGATGATATTGACTTACTCCTTGGACTCTCTAGGAAAGTGGTAACGATCTAGTACGGTTTGCCCCTCGACCTTCTAATTCATGCATGAAATTAAGGTGCCCGTCACTAAAATGTAGACAAATTTGCTTCTCTCCTCGCACAGTTATAACCTCGATGCAGCGGGTCAGCTCCCCGAAGGTAATGCCTTCGGTAGAAAGTTGGAATGTATAGCAATAGGTAACGTTGTACAAGAGTATGATGACCTGCCTTAATATTCCTACCGTGAATCAAGGTGCCAATTGCCAATATTGACCTGTGCATTTATGCGGAGTACATGCCCCACACCGGAATCACAGGATATATACTTAGCCGTTCGACTCCCAAAGAAGGTGAGATTGTTCTCGAAAGGTTTGAAACTCATTCTTCTAATTGATGCATGAAATCAGAGTGCTCGTCACAGAAGTGAATACTAATTTGTTTCTCCGAATACGAAGTAATACTCTCGAATCGGAGGGTTAGCTTCTTCGAAGGTAAGACCATCGATAAGGTGCTTATCTTTATACCAGTTGATAACGTTCTACAACGGTTAGACGGTCTGCAATAATATTCAAACCTTGAATTGAGCTATCTCTGGCTAATACTGTTCTGCGAATTTACTCCTGGGATACTTGATTTGAATCTCGGAGTCACATCGATAGGTGACGCAGTTGAATTAGCCGTTCGTCTGTCATAGATGGTGGCAACGCTCTCCATCTCTTTGACACTCTATCTTGTAATTCATAATAGAAGTTAACGAGCACGTCACTAAAATGTGTACAGATTTCTTCCTCTGAACACCAAGTTATACGCTCGATATAACGGGATAGCCTTTCGGAGGATAAAGGTTTCAGTAGAGGTTTGACGTTATACCTATTAGAATCGTTCCCCAACGGATTGACTAACTACAGTAAAACTTATATCGTGATGTAACTTGTCTACTGCCAATCACTGTTCAGTGGATTCAGTCCCGGATTACATGGTTTGGCTTTTGGAATCGCAGGATTGGTGAAGATATTGACATAGCCGTTCGACTCTCAAAGATGATGGGATCGATCTCGAACGGCTTGACTCCCAATAATTCTGTTCATACCTGAAAGTAATGTGTGCCTCGGCTATAAGGTCTACTAATTTGTTTCCGTGAACAATGAGTAAGACATTGGCTGCAGCGGGTTTTATTCCCTTATGGTAAAGTATTCGGTAAGAAGAATGGCTCTATACGAATATGTAACTTTCACCGACAGTCTGACTCACTACTTTAATATTCATACTGTGAATTAAGGTGTCTATACCAATACTGTTCAGCGGATTCAGTCCCGTAGTACCTGGTATGACTCGCGAAAACACAGGGTATGTGAAGCTGTTGACATAGCTGTTCGAATATCATTGAAGTTTGCAATGGTCATGAATGGTTTAACCCTCGATCTTCAAATTCCTACATGAAATTAAGATGCCATCACTATAAAGTATACAAATATGATTATCTTAACAGGAAGTTATTCTCTCGATAATAATGGATTAGTTTCTCGGAAAGTATGGGCTTCGGTAAAGCACTTGTCGTTGTAGCGATTGATAACATTCTATAACGGTTCTACGGACAGCTTTAATATTCATACCATGAATTGGGGTGTTTATTTACCAATACGTAACGTCCATCAACAGTTTTACTCAGTACCTTGATATTCACACCCAGAATTATGGTGCCTCCTGCCAATACTTCTCAGCGGATATACACCCGCTGCAGCTGGTTTGACTCTCTGTATCACAAGATAGGTGACGTAATTGACTTAGCTGTGCGACTGACAAGAAGGGTGGTACCTTCTCCATCGGTTTGACTCTCGATATTCTTATTCATGCATGAAACTAAAGTGCACGGCAATATAAGAAATAATAGTTTGCTTCTGTAAACAGCATTATATGCTATCGATACAGCTAGATAGGTTGTCGCAGGGTGAGGTCCTTGACAAAACCTTTGTCTTTGTACCAACTGGTACCGGTTTCAAAAGGTTTGGTGGTCTACATTAATATTCAAGCCGAGCATTAAGGTGTCCATTGAAATCTGTGTGCAGCGCATTGACTCCAGGAATTCCTCGTCTGTGCCACAGAATCATAGTATAGGTGCTTCTATTGGCTTAGCAGCTCAGCGCTCAAAGAAGGTGGTACCGTCTTGGAACGGTTTGCCTCACGATGTTCTCATCCATACATGAAATTAAGGTGCCAGTCACTACAATGTATACATATCTGTTTCCGTTTATACTAAGCAGCAGACTCGCTGCAGCGGGTTCTGTTCTCGGTAAGAATGGTAATTGATAAATCGTTTGACAATAAAGCAACTGGTAACGTTCACAAACGGTTTGACGCTCTACTTTAGTATTCAAACCGCGAGTTAAGGTTTTTATTACCAATAGTGTACAGCGAATTTACTCCCGGCACAACTGGTTTCCCTATCGGAATAGCAGAGAAGGTGAAGATATTGACCTAGCCGATCGACTTGCAAAGATGGTGGGATCTACCTCGAGCAGTTTAACTGTCGATTTTTCTATTCATACATTAAAATACGGCGTCAGACTGATCAAATGTATAGTAATCCCTTTCGCTGAACACAAAGTTATACTCACTATACGACTTGTTATCTTCTCGGTAGGTTAGGCCTTCGGCAAAAGATTTGATTCTTAACCAATTCGTAACGTTCTACGACGGTCTACCTTGTGACATTAATATTTATACCGTTAAATAGGGTGTACGCTGTCAATACTGCACACAAGATTGACTCCCAGAATACCTGGTTTGACTCTCGGATTCACAGGATAGGTGATACTGCTGGCGTAGCTGTGCGAAATTCAAAGACCGTGGTAACGTCCTCGATCGGTTAGACACTCGATATTCTGCTTCATACAGAGAATTATGGTGCCCGTCACAGAAATGTATAATAATTCGTCCCTATGATCACCATGATATACTCTCGGTACAATGGGTTAATTTCTCGTAAGGTACGGCCGTCGATAAAAGGTTTGATTGTATAACAATGCGTAACGTTCTTCAGCGGTTTGACTCAGTACTTTGATATTCATACCCGGAATTTCAAAGCTTATTGCCAATAATTTTCAGCCGATATACTTCCCGAATACCTGGTTTGTCACTCGGAATCACAGGATAGGTGAAGCTATTGACTTAGCCGGTCGTCCATCGCAGAAGGTGGCAACGTACTCGAGCGGTTTGACCCTCGATCTACTTATTCATAGTACAATAAAGGACCCATCACTAAAATGTTCAATAATGTGATACTCTGAACTCGAAGCTATACCCACGATACTACGGCTTATAATCTCGGAATGTAAGATTGGCGATCAGGAGTATGACCTTATGCCAATTGGTTTCGTTCTCAAACGATTTGTGTCTCTACTTTAGTATTGGAGTGGTGAATTAATGTTTCCATTGCCAATGCTGCACAGCTGATAAACTCTCTGATTACCTGGCTAGAATCTGGGTATCTCAGGACAGGTGAGAAGCTGTTCACTTAGCCGTTCATTTCTTATAGAATGTGACAACGTTCTCGGGCGGCTTGACACTCGATATTCTAATTCGTACATGAAGATGAGGTACCCGTCAATGAAATGGACACTAACTTCTTTCTCTGGACACGATGTAATAATCTCTATGCAGCCGGTTTCATTTTCAGAGGGCTTTCGGTAAAACGTTTGACTTTATACCAATTAGTAACGCTCTCAAACGGTTGACGCTCTACTGTAATATTCAATCCGTGAATAAAGCTGTCTACTGGCAGAGATCGTCAGCGGATGTACGCTCGGATTACCTGGTTTGGATTTCGGGAAAACAGGATAGGTGGTGCTACTGACACAGCCGTTCGACTCTCAAAGAAGGTGGGCACTTTTCGGAGCGGTATTGCCAATAGACACCCTAATTAACGATTTGAATAGTAAAGTAGAACGTCAAACCGTGTGATTACCTTATCAATTCCTATAACGTCAAATTCATTACCGAAGACTTTACCGTCCGAAAAGTTAACCCTCCGAATCGAGAGGATAACTTCATGCACATAGAAAAAAATTCATATTCCTTTCAGTGACGTGCATCATACCTTAATGTATGATTAGAAGGTCGATGGTCCATACGTTCCAGAATGATACCACCATCTTTGAGAGTCGAACGGATAAGTCAATAGCTCCAACTATCCTGTGATACGGGAGTCAAACCAGCTGTACCGGGAGTATATCCGCTGAACAGTATGGGCAATAGACACCTTAATTCACTGTTATAATATAAAAGCGGTACGTGAAGCCGTTGTAGAACGATACATATTGGTATAGAGTCAAGCACTTTACCGATAGACCTACCTTCGGAGGAGCTAACCCGCCACATCGAGAGAATAATATCGTGTTCAGTGATGCACATTAGTATAAACTTACTGACGAGCGTATTAATTTCATGCATGAATTAGAAGATACAGCATCAAGCAGTTCGAGAACGATACCACCATCTTTGTGATTCGAACGGCTAAGTCAATAGCTACACCCATTCTGTGATTCCGAGAGCCAAACCACGTACTCCTGGAGTATATCCGCTGTACATTACTTGCATTGAAAACCCTACATCTCGCTATGATTATTAATGTACAGAGTCGCACAGTTGTACAACGTTACTTATTGGTACGGGCTCTCATTCTTCACCCAAGGCCGCACGTTCCACGAAGTAAACCCGCTGTGTGGGGGGATATTCTTGTGCTCAGAGTAGCAATATGAAATAAATTCTGGTCACGGGCAACTTAATTTCATCTGTGGGTCAGAAGATCGAGGGCCATACCGTTCGAGAACGATAGCACCTTCCATGATGGTCGTACGGCTAAGTCAATAGCTTCACCTATCCAGTGGTTCCGACATTCAAACGAGGTACCCCGGGAATATGTCCGCCCCGAAACGATATTAGCAAAGGTATTTGCAACATTCAAACCGTTGTATGTCGAGCCAGGTATTCCGGGTGTAAATCCGTTAAGTAGTAACGGCAATTGACACCTTAATTCACGGAATGAATATTAATGTAGGGAGTCAACCGGTCAGAGATCATTACCAAGTTATATAAAGTCAAACTTTTTACCGATTACTTTGCCTTCAAAGAACATAAACTAGTTGTCACGAGCACTATGCTTAGGATCACGGAATCAAATTAGAAGACAATTTAGAGAGATGGACGCCTTATTTTGATGCGTGAATGGAATAATCTAGAGTCAAGCCATTCGAGAATGTTTCCACCATATGTGAAAGGCGAACGGCTATGTCATTAGCTTCTCCTATCCTATGATTTGCAGAGTCAAACCTGGTATTCCATGGGAAAATTAGCAGTACAGTATTGGCACCATACACCCTATTTCATGGTATAAATATTGAACTCCACAGTCAAACCTATGTGGATCGTTACGAATTGATACAGAGTCAAGCATTTGCCGTATACCATACATTCCGAGGAACTAACCAGCTGCAGCGAGTAGGTTGCTTAGTATAAACGGAAAGAAATAAGTATGCAGTGTAGTGACAGGCACCTTAATTTCATGAATGAATGAGAGGATCGCGAGGCAAACCGTTATCGAACGTTGGCAACTCCTTAGAGAATCGCACTTGTACGACAATTGCCTCACTTATCCTGCGATTCCGAAAGCAATACCTCGTATCTCTGTAGTACATCCGCTGAATAGCATTGGCAATAGATACCTTAACTGACAGTTTGGATATCAAAGTCGAGCGTCAAGCCGTTTGAGAACGTAACAAATTAATATAACGTCATAATCCTTGCCGGATACGTTACCTTCCGAGGAGATAACACGCCGAACAGTGAGTTCAACTTCGTGTTCAGAGTAGCCAAGTGGTGCCTATTTTAGCGACGGGCACCAAAGTTTCCTGTATGAATTACATGTTCGATTGTCAAACGCATCGGGAACCTGACCACCTTCCGTGAGAGTCGAACGGCTAGATGAATAGCTCCATCAGTCCTGTGATTCCGAGAGCCAAACCACGTATTCCTAGAGTAAATCCGCTGAGCATTATTGTCACATTAACTCATTGTATAAATATTAAAGCACTCAGGCATGCCGTTGTAGAACTTTAACTATTCGAATGGAATCAAACTTTTTACTGAAGGCCTTACCTTCCTCGAAGACCAAACCTTTGCAGGGGGGTGCCCTGCTTAGTGATCGAGCAAACATATATGTAGACATTTTATGCCCGGCACCCTTATTTCATGTATGAATTTGAATATGGCGTGTCTAACCGATCGAGATCGTTACCACCTTCTCTGAGAGACGAACGGCTAAGTCACTAGCCTCACCTATCCTGCGATTCGGAGAGTCAAACCTGGCAACCCTACAGTAAATCCGCAGGAAAGTGTTGGCATCAGTGACCTAAATTCACGGTCTAAATATTAAAGTAGAGCGTCGGGCCGTTTCAGATCGTTGCTAATTGGTACACAGTCAAACACTTTGCCGACAGCCTTGCCTTCGTAGAAGCAAACCCACCGTTTCCAGAGTATAACTTCGTGTTCAGAGAAAACAATTAGTCCTCATTTCAGTGACTGGCACCTTAAAATCACGTATGAATTAGAAGGTCGAGGGTCAAACCGTTCGAGAACGATACCACCCTCATTTAGGGTCAAACGGCTAAGTATACTGCTTAGTTTATCCTATGGTTCCGAAAACCAGACCAGGTATTCCGAGGGGGAATGCACTGAGCAGTATCGGCAATAGGCATCTTAATTCTCGGTTTGAATACTATAGTAGAGCGCCAAACCGTTCAAGATCGTTGCCACCTTCTGTGAGAAACGAACGGCAAAGTCAGTAGCTTCACCCATTCAGTGATTTCGAGGGTCAAACCAGGTAATCCGGGAGTAAATCCGCTGGACGCGATTGACAATAGACATCATAATTCACTGTTCGAATATTAAAGTAGAACAGCAAACCGTTGTAGAACTTTTCCCATTTATTTAAAGTCAAAGTCATTTCCGAGGGCCTTGCCTTCCTAGCAGCCTAACTCGCTGTAGTGAGTGTCCTGCTTAATGTACACGGAAACAAATTAGTAGATATTCTAGCAGACCGATATCACATTTTCATTTATATGTATTTAAAATCGTGAGTCAAGTTGTTCGAGAATGGTACCACGTGCCTCGTGACTGGAACAGCTAAGTCAATAGCTTCACCGGTCATGTTATCGCGAGAGACAAACCTAGCATTCCGGAAATTATTGCCCTGTACAGTATTGGCTGTACACACCTTAATTTACGGTATGAATATTAAAGTAGACCATCAAAGCACTGTAGAACGTTTCCAAATGATATATAGCCTAACCTTTCACCGAAGACCGTTCTTTGCGAGAAGATAACCAGCTGTATCGAGAGTATAACTTCGAGGCCAGAGAAGCAAAATGGCATAATTGCTATTGCCAGGCAACTTAATATCATCAATGCATTAGAAGATCGAGAGGTAATCCCTTCCAGAACGATACCACTTTCTTTGTGGGTCGCACAGGTTACTCAATGGCTTCACCTTGCCTGTGACGCCTAGCATCGAACCAGGTGTTCCGGGAGTCCATACGTTGTACAATATTGGCAAAACCCTCCTTTGTTCACTGTTAGAATATAGAGGAAGAAAGTCAAACATTTGCAGACCGTTACGTATTGGTATGAAGTCAAACCGTTTACCAAGACGATACCCTCCGAAGAACTAACCCGCAGTATCGAGGGTATAGGTACGTATTTATGGATACACATTGCAATATATTTTATCGTTGGGAATCTTAATTTCATTATGAATAGGCAGATCGAGGCTCGAACCTTTGGAGAATGTTACCACCATCAGTGATAGCCGAACTGCTAAGTCAATAGCTTAACCTATCCCGTGATTCCAAGATTCAAACCAGGTATGGCGGTAGTAAATACGCTGAACGGTATTAGCAGTAGATACCATAAATCTCTGTCTGAATATTAAGGATATGCCGTCGGCGAACATTACCAATTCGTATTAAGTCATTATTTTTACCGAATACCTCACCTTCCGAGAACCTAACACGCTGAATCGAGTGTCTCGATTATGGCTCACGGAAGTAAATTAGTGGCTATTTTAGTGGTCGGACACACCATTTGTGTCTATATATATCAACCTCGAGACTCAAAGCGTTCGAGAACGTTACCACCACCTCTATATGTCGCACAACAATGTTAGCAACTTCAAATATACTGAGCTTCCTAGAGTTATAGCATGTATGCCTGGAGTAAATCTATTGAACAGTATTGGCAATAGACACATTAATACACGGTTTGAATACTATAGCAGACCGTCCAACAGTCATAGAACCTTACCCATACATATGGTATCAAACACTTTACCGATGGCCCTACAATCTGAGAAGCTAACCCGCCGCATCCACAGTATATCTCCGTGTTCAGAGAATGAAGTTTGAATTCACTTCAGTAACGGCACCTTACATTCATGCATGAATTAGATGATCGAGCGCGAAAACGTTAGAGAACGTTTCAAATTTGTATCGTGTCCGCCTTTTACCGAAAGCCTTATCTGCGGTGAATCTATCCCGCTGCATCGAGAGTATAACATCGTGTTCAGTGGAACAAATTACTATAAATTTTTATGTTGGGCTCCATAATTTCATGAATGAATTCCAAGGTCGAGTGTGAAACCGTTCGAGAACGTTGCCACCATCTGTGAGAGCCGAACGGCTACGTCAATAGCTTTATCTATCCTGCGATTCTGATAGTCAAACCAGGTATTCCGGTTTCAGTATATCCGCTGAACGGTGCTGGTAATACGACTTTATTTACGATTTGAATGTTAAAATAGTGCGTTAATCCATTTGAGATTGTTTCAAATTGCTATATAGTAATACGTATTGTCGAAGACCATACTCTCAGATAAACTAACTCCCTGTATTGTGAGTGTAACATCGTGTTCAGTGGGACGAATTAGTGTAGGTTTTAGTGACAAGCACATAGTTTTCAAGTATTGATTACAAGATCGAGGGTCAAAGCTTACGAGAATGTTGCTACCTTCTGCGGGGGTCGAACTGCTTAACCAATAGCATCACCAATCCTGTCATTCCGAGAGTCATGTCAGGTGCTCCTGGTGCAAATTCTCTGTACACCATTGGCAAGGGACTCCTTAATTTTCGGTATGAATATTAAAGTAGCGCGTCAAGGCGTTTGAGAGTGCTACTATTTGGAAGGACGTAATACTCTTCAATGGATGCCTTACCTTCCGAGAATACAACCCGCAGTATCGTCGGTATAACTTCGTTGTCATGGATTCCAATTAGTAAACATTTTAGTTGCGGGCTCGTTAGTTCAATCTATGGATTAGAAGACCGAGTGTCAAAACGTTCGGGAATGTTACCACCCTCTTTAACTGGCGAACGACTAAGCCAATTGCTTCACATATCCTCTGATTCCGAGAGTGAAATCAGCTAATCCGGGAGTAAATGCGCTGTGCAGTAATGGCAATAGGCACCTCACTTCACGGTTTGAACAGGAAAGCAGGCCGTCAAGCCATTTGATAGCATTGCCAATTTGTATAAAGTCAAACACTTTACAGACGGCCTTACCTACGGTGAAGCAAACTCACCCTTTCGACAGTATAACTTGGTGTTGAGGGAAAGAAATTTGTCTTCATTTCAGTGACGGTCACCTTAACTACATGTATGAATTAGAAGATCGATGGTCAAGCCGTTCGTGAAAGTTACAACCCTTTTTCTAACTCGAAAGGATAAGACAATAGTTTCAGCTATCCCTGTCTTCCGACAGTCAATCCAGGTATTCTAGGTGTAAATACGCCGAAATTTATTTGCAATTGACACCTTAATTCGCAGTTTGAATATTAAAGTAGAACGTCGATCCGTTTGTGAACGTTACCAATTGCTATAAAGTGAAACGTTATATCGAAGTCCTCGCCCTCCGAAAGAAAAAGCCGCTGTATCGAGAGTGCAACTTCGCGTTCGGAGAATGAAATTGGTCTTCATTTCAGTGACGGTCATCTTAACTTCATGTATGAATTAGAAGATCGAGGGTCTAACCGTTCGCGGAAGTTACCAACATCTGTGAGTGTCGAACAGCTATGTCAGTGACCTTCGCCTATCCTGTGATGCTGAGAGTCAAATCATGTAATCCGGGAATAGAGCCGCTGAAGAGTATTGGCAATTGACACCTTAAATCACGGTTTGAATATTAAAGCAGGTCGTCAAGCCGTAACACATGATTACGTGTTCGTGTAGGATCAAACTTCATACAGAATGCCTTACCCTCCGAAAAACTGACCCGCTGTAACCGGAGTATATCAGCGTGTTCAGAAACACGATCTAGTATACGCTTGAGTGAGGAGCTCCTTAATTTGTTGCATGAATTAGAAGGCGAGGGCGAAATGTTTCGACAGCGTTGCCGCCTTCTGTGAGAGATGATAGGCTAAGTAAATGGCTTCCCCTATGCTGAGATTCTGAAATTTAAATCAGGTATACCGGGAGTAAAGCTGCTGTACAGTATTGGCAATAGATACCATAGTTCACGGTTTGAATATTAAAGTGGAGCTTCAAGCCCATTCAGAGGGTTACCAATTGGTATAAAATCAATCGATCTACCGAAGGCATTACCTTCCGCGAACCTGAACCGCATCGTCTCGAGTATAACTTTGTGTTCAGGGAATGAAAGTTGTATCCATTTCAGCGATGGGCACATTAATTTCATGTATGAATAAGAAGATCGAGTGGTAAACCATTCGAGAAAGTCGCCACCTTCAATGAGATTCAAATGGGTAAATCAGTAGCTTCATATAACCTGTGATTCGGGGATGCAGACCAGGTATTCCGGAAGTAAATCCACACAACAGTTTTGGCCCTAGACACATTAATTCATGTATTAAATATTAATGTAGTGAGTTAAACCGTTTGAGATCGTTACACATTTGAATGAAGACATTCCTTTTACCGAATACTTTACCCATCGAGAACCTAACACGCTGTATCCAGGGAATAACTTCGTATGCAGTAAAGTAATATTGAACATATTTTAGTGCCGGCACCGTAATTTGACATATGAATTAGAAGATCCAGTGTCGTCAAACCTTTTAGGAACATTACCACCTTCTTTGAGACTTGATCGGCTGAGTCGATGTCTTCATCTTTTCCTTTGATTCCGATAGTCAAATCTGGTATTACAAGAGTAAATCCGATGAACAGTATCGGCAATGGGCACCTTAGTTTACGGTATGGATTTTAATGAAGAGAGTCAAACCGTTTGAGAACGTTACCAATTGGTCTAACGTCATACATTTTATCGGATACCTAACCATCCGAGAAAATAAGCCGCTGTATCGTGGATATAACTTGGATTTCAGAGGAAGAAATTTGAATACATTTTAGAGACGGGCACCTTTTCTTCATGTTTGAATAAGAAGATGAATGTGTCAATCCGATCGAAAACGTTACTAGCTTCTTTCACAGATGAACGTCCTAGTCGATAGCTTCACCTATTCTATGATACTAAGAGACAAATGAGGTATTCCGGAAGTAAATCCACTGATCAGTTTTGCAATAGACACTTTAATTCACTGTATGAATATTAAAGTAAAGAGTGAAAACCGTCGGGAAAATTACGCATTTGTATAAAGTTATTCATCTTCTTCAATACCTTAGCTTATGAGAACCTACCACGCTGTAGCCAGTGCCATACTTATTGCTCACGAAATCAAATCAGTAAGCATTATAGTAGATGCACCCCTTATTTTCATGTATAAACAGAATAATCGAGAGGCAAACTGTTCTCGAACGGTCACATCATATTTTAGAGCCGACCGGGTAATTCAATAGCTTCACCTATCCTGCTATTTTGATAGACAAACCAGGTATGCCGGGAGTCAATCCGCTGCACACAATTGGTATTGGACACATTAAATAACGGTTTGAATATTAAAGTAGAGCGCTAAACCGTTTCAGAACGTTATGATTTGGTATAAAGTCAAACGTTTTACCAATTACCTTACCTACCGAGAACATATCCTGCAGCAGCGAGTGTGTTGCTTAGTTCATACGCAAACACCTTAATTCTCTGTTTGAATATTAAAGTAGAGAGTGAAACCGATTGAGACCGTTACGAGATGATATAAAGTAAATCGTTTTTCCAACGACCTTACCCAGCGTGAATCTAATCCGCTGTCTCGACAGTATAAAATCGTGATAAGAAATATAATTGCTTAGTGTGCACGGAAACAAATATGTGGACATTTCAGCGGACGAACACCACATGTTTGCGTATAAATATCGGCGTGGGGAGTGAAAGCGTGACAGGACGTTACCACCTTCTGTTAGAGAGTAACTGCTAAGTCATTAGCTTTACCTATTCTGTGATTCGGACGGGCAAACCAAGTAATACGGAAATATATACGCTAAACAGTATGGGCAATATACACTTTATCTCACCTTTGAATATTAGAGCAGCTGGTCAAACCGTTGTAGCACATTATCTATAGGTGTGGGGTCAAACTTCTTACAGGACGCCTTGCCCTCCGCAAAACAAACTCGCTGTATCGGAAGTATAACACAGTGTTGTGAGGTACGACGAACTAGTATGCATTCACTGAGAAGCACTTTAATTTCATGCATGAATTAGAAGATCGAAGGTTACATCGTTCGAAATCGTTACCACCTTCATTGAGAGTCGCATATCTAAGGCTATAGCTTCACCTATCCTTTGATTCTGAGAGTCAAACAAGTCACAAATCCGCTGAATTATATATGCTGTTGACACCATTATTCACGGTATGAATTTTAAAGTAGGGCGTCAAACTGTCGGAGAAGATTACTAATTCGGATAGAGACCCTCTTTTTACCGAAGGCCTTACCTTCCGATAATAAAACCCGCTACACCAGATACTCATTTCGAGACCTAGGAAACAAATCAGTATACATATTTGTGACGTACACCATAATTTCATGTACGAATTAGAAGTGCGAGTGTCAAACCGTTCCACAACGTTACCACCTTCTTCGAGAACCGAACTTCTAGATCAATAGCTACAACTATCCTCCTATGATTTCAAAAGTCAAAGATGATATTCCGATGGTCAATTCGCTGTATACTACTGGCAACCGACACCTTAATTCACAGCATGAATACTAATATAGAGCAGCAAGCCTTTGTAGAACTTTAGCTATTGATGTAGAGTCAAACTCTTTACAGAAAGCCTTATCTACTGTTAACCAAACACGCCGTATCGAGAGAATATCTTTGTCCTTAGAGAAACACATTAGATTATATTTTAGCAACGGGCGCCCTAATTTCATGTGTGGATTGGAAGATCGAGAGGTAATCTGGTCGAGAAAGTTACCACCATCGTTTGTATTCGAAAGGCTCACTTAATAGCTTCACGTACCTTGGGATTGCAAGGGCCAAACTAGCTAGTAGCGGGTAGCAGCTAGTGCCGGGAGTAAGTGCCCCGATCATTATTGGCAATGATCACCTTAATTCTCGGAATGAATATTAAAGCAGACCGTCCTACCGTTGCAGAGCGTTGCCTATTTGTATAAAGTTATACGTTTTCCAGAAGAACTAACCCCCTATGTCCAGGGTATTTCTTCGTGTCCAGAGAAGCAAATAGGAATACAATTTGGTGACGGGCACCTTAATTTCACGAATGAATTTGAAGATGGATGGACAAACCGTTCGGGAACGTTATCACGTACATTGATAGACGACCGCCTAATTGAACAGCTACACCTTTCCTGAGACTCCGACAGTCTATCCACGTATTCCGGGAGTAAGTGCGCTCTACAGCATTCGCATTAGCTACCTTAATTTAGGGAGTGTACATTAAAATAGAGCACCACACTACATGAGAACGTTACTAAATGCTATGAAGTTAAACGTTTTACCGAATGCCTTATCAACCGAGAGGCTGTACCGCCGTATCAAGAGTATAACTACGTACTTAGACAAGCATATTAAAATACATTTAGAGCCGCGAACCTTAATTCCATGCATGAATTAGAAGATCGAGTGTCAAACCATTCGAGAACTTGACCACCTTCTGTGAGAGTCGAAAGACTAAGTCAGTAACTTCGCCTATTCTGTGACGCTGAAAGACAAAGCAGATGTTGCGGGAGAAAATGCGCTGTACAGCATTGGAAATATACTGCTTCATTCTCGGTATGAATATTAAAGTAGATCGCCAAAGCATTTTAGATCGTTGCCAATTGGTATGAAGTCAAGCATTTTACCGATGACCTTACCTGCGGAGAAGCTAGCTTCACCGGTCCAGGGATTCGGATAGTCAATCCAGGTATTCCTGGAGTAAATCGCTGAACAGTAATAGGACTTTATACGGTTGACTGCAAACGGTTTGACGCTTGTAAAGCGTCAAACCGTTTGAGACCAACCGTCAATCCTATACTGTTCAGCGCATTTACTCCTGTAATATGAGAATTGCCACTCGGAATCAAGGCATAGATGTAGCTATTGACTTAGAAGTGTGACATTCAAGGAAGGTGATAACGTTCTCTAACGGTTTGACGATCGATCTTCTCATTCATACATGAAGTTATGGTGCCTGCCATTAGAATGTTGTGTAATTTGATTCACTGAGCACTGTGTTATAAGCTCGATATAGCGGGTTAGCATCTCTGGTCGTTAGGCCTTCGGGAAAGAGTTTGACTCTAGAGGAATACGTTACCTACTTCCGCAGTTTGACTCTCTACTTTAATATTCATAGCGTGAATTAAGGTGTCCTTTGCCATATCTGTTGAGCGTATTTACTGCTGGAATACACGGTGTCACTCTCGGAATCAGAGGACAGATGAAGCTACTGAATTAGACGTTCGGCCGTCAATAATGGTGGTGACATTCTCGAACGATTTGACCATGAATCTCCTAATTCATACACGACATTAAGGTGCCCGTCACTAAAATGTCTACTAATTGGTTTCGCTAGACACGAAATTATACCCTCGATACAGCCGATTATGTTCTCTGAAGGTAAGGTATCAGGTAAATAGTATGCCGTTATGACAATTAGTATCGTTCTCCTACGGTTTTTCGTTCTACTTTAATATTCACACCGTAAATTAAGGCGTCTATTGTCTATACCGTTCAGCGGATTTCCTCGTGGAATACCAGGTTTGACTCTGCGGAATCACAGAATAGTAGAAGCTATTCTGCTAGACATGCGATTCTGAATGGTGGTGGTAACGTTCAGGAATTGTTTTCATCTGGATCTTCTCATTCATATAGGAAAGTTAGGTGTGCTTCTGCTATAATGTCTACTAATTTGTTTCCGTGAGCGCTAAGTATGACTCATGGAACAGCGGGTTAGGCTCTAGGAAGGTATGTATTTGGTAAAAATTATGACACTATATGAACTGGTAATGTTCTCCGACGGAGTGACCTTCAACTGTAATGTTCATACCGTAAATAAGAGTGTCTGTTGCCAATACCGTACTGCGGATTGACTCCCGGACTGCTCGATTTGAGTAGCAGAGTCACAGGATAGGTGAGGATATTCCCTTAGGTTTTCGAATACCATAGAAGTTGATAACGGTCTCGAACTCTGTTACCCTCCACATTCTAAGTCATACATGAAATTAAGATGCCATCACTATAGTGTATATTAATGTGATTCTCTAAACACGAAGTTGTACTCTCGACACAGCGGAATAGGTTCTCCGAAGGAAAGACCTTCAGTAAACCTTTGACTTTATACCACGTGGCAACGTTCTCAAGCGGTGTGACGCTCTATTTTACCATTCCAACCGTGACCTAAGGTGTCTCTTGCCAATACTGTATAGCGAATTTACTCCCGGAATAACTGGTTTGTTTCTGGAAGTCGCAGGATACGTCAAAACTATTGACTTAGCCGATCGACTCTCACAGAAGGCGGCAACGTTCGCGAGCGGTTTGTCCCTGAAGCTTCTGATCCGTATATGAGGTTAAGGTGCCCGTCACTAAAATGTATACTAATTCGTTCCTTTGAACACGATGTTATACTCCAGATCCAGCGGGTTAATTTTTCAAAGGTTGAGGTCTTCGGTAACACGTTTGACTTTACGCGAACAGATAATATTCCACAACGGCTTGACGGCCTGATTTAATAATCATACCCTGAATTAAGGTTTCTGTTGTCAATATTCTTCAGTGGATTTACTTTCGGATTATCTAGTTTGACTCTTGGAATCAGACCACAGGTGAAGATAATGACTTATCCGTTCGTCTCTCAAAGTGGATAGTGACATTCTCTAACGGTGTGACCAGCGACCATCTAATTCATACATGAAGTTAAGGTTCCCGTCACTGAACTGAATACTATTTCATTTTTCTGGACACGAAATTATACTTTCGATTATGCCGGTGAGGTACGCGGTAGGTGAGGCCTCTGGTAAGACATTTGACTTTATAGCTCTTGATAATGTTCTCAAACGGATTAACGCTCTATATTTAATATTGAAACCGTGAATTATGGTATCCATTACCATTACTCTTCTGCGTACTTACTCCGCGAATACCTGGTGTGACTCTCAGAATCGCAGGATAGGTGAAGCTATTGACATAGCCGTCCGATTCTCAATGAAGGTGGTAACGTTCTGGAAAAGTTTGACGCTCGACCTTCTATTTCAATCATGGAATTAGGGTGCACGGCGCATAAATGTATATCCATTTGGTCTTCTGAACAACCTATTATACTCTCGATACAGCGGGTTAGATCAACGGTAGGTAAGGCCTTCGGTAAAAGGTTTGACTCGATACAAATTGGTAACGTTCTCGTGCTCGTTCGGTTTGACCATCGTTATTCAAATTCATATATGAATTTGTGGTGCTCAAC
>NW_027471893.1:0-17540 GCF_051020765.1 Lasioglossum baleicum | reverse complement strand
CGTTCTCTCAAGAAGAAGATATACTCTCGAAACGGCGCGTTAGCTTCTCCGAACGTAATGTAAAACGTAAAAAACGCTGATGGTAAAGTCTCTGACTCCGTACCATCTGGAAACGATGTACAACGGTTTGAAGGTCTGCCTATGTATTCATACCGTGAATTTCGGGGTCTGCTGCCAATGCGGTACAGTGGGTTTACTCCCGGAATATCTCGCTTGAGTTTCACGAACATACAGCGGGTTAGGTTCTCGAAAGGTAGGGTATTCCGTACGACGGTTAGCACTATACCAATAGATGACGATGTACAACGGTTTCTCTCTATACTCAAATATTTATGCCATGGAGTAGGGTGCCTATTGCCACTACTGCAAAAGGGATTTACTCCGGGAATACCTGGTTTTACTCGCGGAAACACTGGACAGCTGATGCTAATGACTAAGCCGTTCATCTCTCACCGAAGGTGGCAACGTTCACGATCGGTTTACGCTCGATCCTCCTATTCATACATGAAAATAAGGTGTCTGCCTGCTAAAATGCCTACTCCTTTCTCCCTGTGAAAGTTAAGCATGACAATCGCTACAGGGCATGGGGTTCTCAGACGGAAATGTGTCGGCTAAAATTAATGGCATTGTCACAATTGGTAATGTTCTCCTACGGCTTGACTCCTTGCTTTAATTTCATACCGTGAATTAGCATGTGGATTGCCAATTATCTTCAGCGGATATACTCACGGAATATCTGGTTGGCCTCTCAGAATCACAGGATAGGTGGAGCTATTGACTTTGCTGCTCGACTCTTGACGGAGGTGGTAACACTCTCTGATGGTTTGACCCCAGATCTACCGACTGATACATGAAATATAAGTGTCCGACTTCTAAAATGTCTAACAATTTGTTTCTGTGAGCACTAACAAGACCAGCGCTGCAGTGGGATAGGTTCCAGGTAGGCCAGGTATTCTTTAAAAGAATTACTTTATAGCAATTCGAAATGTTCTCCGACGGTTTGACTCTCAACGATAACATTCATGCCGCGAATTATGGTATCTGCAGCCAATACTGTACAGCGGATTTACTCCCTGAATACGTGGTTCGACTCTAGATATCGGAGGATACTTGAGAATATCGACTTACCCGTTTGTCTCTCTCAGAAGGTGGCAACTCATCGATAAGTTTGCCCCCGATCTTCTAATTCTTGCATGATATGAAGGTGCTCGTAACTAAAATGTGTTGTAATTTGTTTGATTAGGGCATCACAGGTAGGGTCAAGCTGTTGACTTAACTGTGCGGCTCTTAAATGCGAAGGGCACGTTCTCGATTGGTTTACCGCCCGATTTTCCAATTCATACAGGAAATTGTGATGCCCATCACTAAAATGTATACTAATTTGTTTCTCTGAACACGAATTTAAACGCTCAATATGGCCTGCTAGCTTCTCGGATGGTAAGGCCATCGGTAAATGATTTGTCGCAGTACCAAATGAGTAGCGTTCTACATCGGGTTGACAGTCTGCTTTGACATTTATTCC
Organism: Lasioglossum baleicum; assembly: GCF_051020765.1. NCBI lineage: Eukaryota > Metazoa > Arthropoda > Insecta > Hymenoptera > Halictidae > Lasioglossum > Lasioglossum baleicum. The sequence continues at coordinate 16,018 of NW_027471893.1, read as the reverse complement.
ATCAATTAAAGTGTCTATTGTCAATAATGTGCTATGCAACTATTTCCGCAATACCTGGTTTGGTTCTCGAAATCACAGGATAGGTTAAGCGATTGACATAGTTATGGGATTTTCTAAGAAGGTATTAACGACCTGGAGCGGTTTGAAACTCGATCTTCTAATTTGTACATGAAATTAATGTGTCCACCAGTAAACAGTATAATAATGTCCTTCTCTGAGAACGAAGTTATCATTTCCATACCGATCTAAACCTGGTTGACGGTCTGCTTTATTATTCAAACCGTGAAATAAGGTGTCTATTGACCATACTGTTCAGCGGTTTTACTCCCTGAATACCTGGAATGCCTCCCCGAATCACAGGATAGGTGATGATATGGACATAGCGGTTTGAATATCATAGATGGTGGTGACGGTCCCGAACCCTCGACATTCGAATTCATACATGAAATAAAGGTGCCCGTCACTAAAATGAATCTTAATTTGTTTCTCTGTACACGAAGTGATTCCCACGATACAGCGGGCAATATTCCCGGACGGTAAGGTATCCGTTTAAGTGTATGACTTTATACCAATTGGTAACGTTCTCAAACGCTGTGACTATCTACTTTAATATTCAATCCGTGGATTAAGGTGTCTAGGGTCAAAACTGATCCGCGGATTTAATCCCGGCATACCTGGCTTGACTTTCGGAATCTCAGGTTGTGAAATGCCACTGACAGCAGTTCGACACTCAGAGAAGGTGGTAACGATCTCGAAAGGTTTCACTCTCGATCTTCTAATTCGTACACGGAGTTAAGGAGCTCGTCACTGAAATGTATACTAATTTGTTGCTCTGATCACCATGTTACACTCTCGGTACAGCGCGATAGGCGTTCGGAAGGTAAGGTCTTCAGTAAAGCGTTTGACTTTATAAGAGTTGGTAATGTTCTCAAGCTGTGTGACTCTCTATTTTAATATTGAAGCCGTGATTTAAAGTGTCTATTCCCAATACTGTTCTGCCGATTTACTAACGGAATACCTGGTGTGAGTTTCGGAATTACTGGATGAGTGAAGCTATTAAGTTAGCCATTCGTCTCTCACAGACGGTGGTATCGTTCTCGAGCGGTTTGAAACTCGTTCTTCTAATTCAAACATGGAATTAAGCTTCCCGTCACTCAAATGTATACGAATGTGTTTCCCTGAACACGAAGTCATACTCGCGATATGGCGGGTCACCGTCTCGTGCGGTAATGCTTTCGGTAAAATGTTTGACTCAGTAGGAATTGGTTATGATCTCCTGCGGTTTGTTGCTCTACTTTCAAATTCAAGCCGTGAATAAAGGCGTCTATAACGAATATTTTTCAGCAAATTTACACCCGCACAAGCTGGTTTGGTGCACGGAATCACAGGATAGGTGAAGCTATTGACACAGCCGTTCGACCGTCAAAGAAGGTGGCTGCGTTCTTGATCGGTTTGCCCCCGATATTCTTATAAATGCATGAATATGACGCAACCGTCTGCTAAATTGACTAATAATTTGATCACGTGAAAACTATGGAACACAATCGCTGCAGCGGGTTGAGTTCTCCGTAGGTAAGAAACTGGGAAAAAAGAATGACTTTATCCCAATTGGTATTGTCCTTCGACAGTTGGACTTCCTACATTAATATTCATTCCGTGATGTAAGGTGTCTATTGCTAATACTGATCAGTGTATTTAGTCCTGGAATACCCTGTTGCACTCTCGGAATCACAGGACAGATGAAGCTATTCACATAGCCGATCCGCCGTCAAAGAGGGCTGTAACGTTTTCGAACGGTTTGGCGATCGATATTCTAATTCATACGTAAATTTCAGGTGCCGTCACAAAAGTTTGTACCAATGTGATTCTACAAACACGAAATTATACTCTTGATATGGCGGGTTAGATTCTCGGACGGCAAGGGTTTCGGTAAACCCTTTGACTTTATAGCAACTGGGAACTTTCACAAACTGTGTAACGCTTTACTTTAATATTCAAACCGTGAAATGCGGTGTCTATTGCCAATTCTCTACGGGGCATTTACGTTCGGCGTACCTATCATGACTCTCGATATCCCAGGATACGTGAAGCTACTAACATAGCCGTTCGAATGCCGAAGAAAGTGCTAACGTTCTCGAACACTTTGGCCCTCGATTTTCTAATCTATAGATGAATTTAATATGCGAGTCGCTAATTCGTATACGCATTCGTCCCACTGAACACGGTGATATACTCTCGATACAGCGTGTTAGATTCACCGCAGGTGAGGCTTTCGGAAACTGTTTGACTCACTACAAGTTGGTAACGTTCTCAAACAGATTGGCGCTCTGCTTTAATATTCAAGCCGTGATATAAGGTGTCCAATGCCAATACTGCTCAGCGGAATTTCTCTCGAAATACCGTGTTTGACGTTCGGAATCACATGATAGGTGTAGCTATTGTCATTGCCGTTCGATCCTCAAAGAAGGTGGAAACGTTCTCGAACTGTTCGACAATCGATCTTTATAATTGATGTGTGAAATTATGGTGCCCGTTCCTATAATGTATACTATTGTTCATACCTGAGCACGAAGTTATACTTTCGATAGAGCAGGTTAGCTTCTTGGAAGGTAAGGCCTTCAGGAAAAGGCATGCCTTGATATCAGTATGTAACGATCTACATCGGTTTGACACTGAACTTTAATATTCGATCCACGAGTTAAGGTACCAATTGCCAATACTGTACAGCGAATTTACTCCGGGAATACCTGATTTGACTTTCCAAATCACAGGATAGGTGAGGCTATTGATTTAGCCGGTCGAATCTCGAAGAATGTGACAACGTTCTCGAACGGTTTGACGAGCGACCTCTTAATTCGTACATGAAATTAAGGTGCGCGTCACTATAGTGTCTACATATTCATCCCACAGAACACGGTAATATACTCTCGATACATCGCGTTTGATTCAACGCAGGTAAGGCTTTCCGTAATTGTTTGACTCGATACACATTGGTATCGTTCTCGCATGGTTTGGCTCTCTGCGTTAATATTCAAACTGTGATATAAGGTGCCTAATGCCAATAATGTGCAGCGGATTTTCTCCCGGATTACCTGGTTTGACTCTCGAAATTGCTGGAGGGGTGAAGTCATTCACTTGTCCGTTCTACTCTCAAAGGGGGCGGTAATGTTCATTATCAGTCTGCTTCCCGATCTTCTAATCCATGCTCGAAATTAAGGTGCCCGTCACGAAAATATCTACTAATTAGCTTCACGTAACACGAAGTAACACCCTCATATAGCGGGCTAGCTTCTGGGAAGAAATGGCCTACTGTAAAAAGCTAGACTGTATACGAATGGGTAAAATTCTGCAACGGCCTGACCGCCCCCCCCCCCCCCGCCCATGCTTTAATATTCGAACAGTGAATGATGGTACGGCAGATCGAGCAACACTACTGTATGGTCTCCGTTAATTTCTTAAGACATGATTTTGAACCGCATGCAATTCTTTCTCATTTTTATATTTATATGCAAATACTGCAATTTACTGTTATGCTGATTAAAATTTTTTCGAAAATGTCAATTGTTAGTTGAAATAATTGTATTTCTAAATACAAGTGTCTTTGGAACTAGTTCATTGCACGTTTATGACATTATTTTCGTTAAACTTATTGTTATTTTATATGATTGTCTGTATACGGGTCTACGGGTCTGTTTGGGCGACACGTCTGGCAATGTCATGTTCTAGCGTACGGCTGAACGGAGCGGAAATATTGGATGGACTTTCTCAATTCCTTTAATTTTGATTTTGAACCGCTTGATTTTTTTTATCAGTTCTCCATTAATTTATACATGCTGTAATTTTCTGTTACGATATTTTCGATTTTCTTCTAAATTTTCAGTTTATATTTTAAAGAATTGTATTTTTTCAGTAAAAGTGACTTCAGAATTAGATGAGTGCACCTTTTGACATTATTGTGATAAGGTTATTTTCATTTCATATCATAGTCTGCTACCTACGCTGTTTGTGCGACACGATTGGCAAAGTCTTGCAGATGCTTACGGCTGATCAGACGAGCCTACTGGATGGTCATTGATAATTTCTTTGACACTGATCTTGTTCAACTTTTTTCAGAGTTCTTAATCTTTATTTTAGGAAATTGTATTTCTTAGCAAAAGAGTCTTTGGAATTAGTTGAGTGTACGTACATGTCGATAATTTGTTAAACTTATTGCTATTTTATATGACTGTTTCTGTACATACCATCGCCATCGGAGCAACACTACTAACGAGGTGTTGTAGTTGGGTACGGAAGAAAGGACAGGCACTACTGAATGGTCTCCGTTTATTTCTATAACCTTGATTTTGTACCGTATGAGTATTTTGTCACTTTCCCATTTATGTATGCATTCTGTTATTTTACTGTTATGATATTTTCGATTTGTCTTCAAATTTGCAATCTTTATCATAGAAAATTGGACTTCTTAGGAAAAGTGACATTGGTCAAAAGTCTGTCTATGTGCCTCTGCTGTTTGCGCGACTCCACTGGCCATATCGTGTATTAGCGTACGTCTGAACGGAGCGACACTATGGATGGTCTTCGTTAACTTTTTTTAACCTTGATATTGTACAGTAAGAATTTTTCCCTAATTTTTCACCTATTTGTACACATAGTAAGTTACTGCTATGATATTTTCACATCGCCTAAAAAATACAATTTGAAATAAAAATTGGTGGGGTTGATTAAAATCGGAAATATCATAACAGTATGATTGATCACGGAGTGTAGAAATAAATAGTGAATTTCGAAAGAATGCATTCGGCACAATATCAAGGTTAGAGAAATTAACGAAGATAATACCGTACTGTCAGTCCGATATGGCAAACCCATCTGCAAGCCCACTTCAGACGTTTCGTTCCGGAGGAGATGATATGAATGCAGACAGTCCTATAAAATAATAATGTATTTAACAATATATTGTCATAAACGCAAACTCAGCTAATACCAATTACACTTTTACTAAGGAATACAATTTCTTAACTGAAAATGAAAATGTATATATTAATGGAAAACTGGAATGAAATGCATATGGTACAATATCAAAGTAATAGAAATTAATGGATATTGATCAGTCATGTCTTCCGATCTGCCGATTGCAACTACAAGACCACAGCAGCCGTATCGCTACGGATGCGTAGGTACGAATGCAGGCAATCATATAAAGTAACAATGTGCTTAAGACGATATTGTCATAAACATACACTCAAATAATTCCAAAGGCACATTTCCGAAAAATACAATTTTCCATATTAAAAATTAGACATTGCGAGAAGAATCGAAAATACTAGAGCAGTAAATCGCAGTATGTATAAATAAATGGAACATTGCGATGGAACGCATACGGTACAATATCGCGGTTTTTGGAAACCAGCGGTGGTCATACAGTAGTGCCGCATCGATCTACAGAAAGCAACTGCAAGGCTAACTCCAGTCGTGTCGCGCATGGCAGCGTAGGTGCGTATAGAGCCAATCATTTAAAATGATATTAAGCTTTATAGCATAATGAAATAAACGTACACTCGCATAATACCAAAGACACCTTTACTGAGAAATACAATTTTTTAAAATAGAAATTGAAACTTTCGGAACAAAATCAAAAATATCGAAGCAGTAAATTACAGTGAGTAGAAATAAATAGACATCTGCGAATCAATAGAAACGGTAAAATATTAAGATGATGGAAATTAACAAAGACCATATACCAGCATCGATCCTATCATGTGAACGAAATTACAATATAACTTCAGCCGTGTCGTTCCGGAAGTACAGGTACATACACAGACAATCGCATAAAATAAGAGTACGATTAACAAAATAATGTAAGAATCGTATAATCAACTAATTCCAATGACACTTTTACTAACCAAAACAATTTTTTATAATAAAAATTGGAAATTTTGAAAAACTTGAAAATATCATTACAGTAAATTACATTATGCGCCAATAAATGGATGGCATGGAAAAACGCATACAGCACAATATCATGGTTAAAGAAGTTAACGAAGACCATCAAGACCTGTCGATCCGATGTAGCGAATGCAACAGCAAGATGAGGTCCAGTCGCGTCATTCCGTCAGCGAAGGTACATATGGAAACTATCATATAAAATATGAGGGAATATAACAAAATATTGTCACAAAACGTATGCTCAACTGATTACAAAGGCACTTTTCATGTACGATACATGTTCTGAAATTAAAAATTTGAAATTTAAAAAAAAATCGAAAATATCATAACACTATATTACAGTTTGTGTTCAGATAAAGAAATTGGTCACCATTTCAGTGATGGGACATTAACTACATGCGTGCATTAGAAGGTCGAACGTCAAACCTTCCGGGAACTTTGCCACCTTCTGTGAGAGACGAACGGCTACGTCAGTAGCATCACGTATCCTGTGATTCCGAGAATCAAACCAGCTATATCGGGAATAAATACGCCATACAGTATTAGTCTCAGCCACCACATATCACGGTATTCAAATTAATATACAGAATCAAACCGTTGCACAACGATACCTATTGCTATGGAGTCAAACATTATACCGAAGGCCTTACCTTCCGCGAAGCTAACCCGCTGTACAGAGGGTGTGACTTCGTTTTCAAGGAAGCAAGTTAGTATGAATCTTAGAGACAAGCACCATAATTTTATGTATTATTTAGAAGATCGAGGGTCGATCCGTTATAGAACGATACCACCCTCTATGAGATTCGAAAGGCTAAGTCAATAGCATCACTTATCCTGTGAATCCGAGAGTCATACCTGATATTCCGGGAGTAAATCCGCTGAATAGTATTGGCAATAGACACCTTAATTCACGATATAAATACTAAAATAGACCGTCAAACTGTTTGAGAACGTTACCAATTGCTTCAAAGTCAGACGCTTTAACAAAGATCATACCCACTGAAAAACTAATCTGCAGTATGGAGAGTATAACTTCGTGTTCAGAGAAAGAAATCAGTATTCATATCAGTGTCGAGCACGTTAACTTCATGTATGAACTAAAAGACCGATTGTCAAACCATTCGGAGACAATACAATCTTCTGTGGGAGACGAACAGCTAAGTCAATAGTTGCAGCTATCCTGATATTCGGGGAGGCAAACCAGGGATTCATGGCAGACACCATCTATTCACGTATGAATCGAATAATCCGGAGTCAAACCGTTCCACACCGTTAGAACCATTTATGAGAGTCGAACGTCTAAGTCAATTGCTACACCGATCCTGGGATACGAGAGACAAACCAGGTACACCGGGAGTAATAGGCCAGTAAATTATTGGCAGTAGACACCTCAATTAAAGGTTTGTATATTAAAGTAGAGCGCGAATCCACGTGAGAGTGTTAACAAGTGGGATAAAATCAAACGTCTTATCGAAGGTGTTAACTTCTGCGGTCATCACCCGCGTTATCGAGAATATAACTTCGTGTTCAGAAAAAAAAAATTACTATTCGCTTCTGTGACGGGCACATTAACTTCATGTATGAATTGGATGATCGAGGGTCAAGCAGTTCGCGGACGTAACCACCATCTTTGAGAGTCGAGCGGCTAAGATTATAGCTTCTGCCGTCCTGTGATTCCTAGGGTCAGAGCTGCTATTCCGGGAGAAAATCCGCTGAATGGTATTGGCACTAGACGCATTAATTCACGGTTTGAATATTGCAGTAGAAGGTCAATCAGACGGAGAACATTACCAATTTGTGTAGAGTCATTCTTTTCACCGAATACATTGCCTTCCTAGAACCTAACCCCGCTGTAGCGATAGTCATGCTTAGTGCTCACTGAAATAAACTGGTAGCCATTATAGCAGAGCACACCTTATTTTGATATATGAATTAGAAAGTCAAGGGTCATGCTGTTCGAGAACGTTGCTACCTTCTGTGGGAGACGAACGGCTAAGTCAACAGCTTGACCTATCCTGGGAATGAGAGAGTCAAAATAGGTATTCCATGTGTAAATGCGCGGTACAGTATTCGCAATAGACACCTTAATTCATTGTATGAATGTTAGAGTTGAGCGTCAAACAGTTCGAGAACGTTACCAACTGGTATAAAATCAATCGTTTTATAGAATAACTTACCTTCCTAGAACTGACCCCAAAGTAGCGATTGTCTACATTGGTGTTCATGAAGACAAATTAGTAAATGTTTTAGCAGACGGACAATATAATTATATGTATGAATCGGAAAGTCCAGATTCAGTCCGTTAGAGAACGATGCAATTTTCACAACCGAACGTTTAAGTCAATATTTTCAGTATAGGTTATAGACACCTTAATTCACAGTTTGAATAGAGCGCCTAACCGCTTCAGTACGTTACCAATTTCTATAAAGTCAAACGTCTTACCGAAGGCCTTACCCTCGCTGAACCTCGGCGGCTTCATCTGTAGTATAACATCGTCTTCAGAACAAGAAATAAGTCTTCAATCCAGTGACTGGCACCTTAACTTCTTGTATGAATTAGAAGATCGTGGATCAATCCAAGTGTTAATCCGCTCGGGAACGGAGTCACCTTCTGCGAGGGACGGACTCCTAAGTCAATAGCTTCACCCATCCTGCGATTCCGAGGATCAAACCAGGTATTCCGGGAGTAAATCCGCTGAACACTATTGGCAATAGACTCCTTAATCCGCGGCTTTCATATTAATGTAGAGCGTCAATCCATTTGAGAAGGTTACCAATTGGAATGAAGTTAAACGTTTTACTGAAGACCATACCGTCCGAATGTCTAATCTACAGTATCGAGAGAATAGCATGGTGTTCAGGGGAAGAAATTTCTACACAGTGTTATGACGGGCTCCTTATTTTCATGTATGCATTAGAAGATGGAGGGTAAAACCGATCGAGTACGTTACCTGCTTCTTTGAGAATCGAACGGCTAAGTGAGTAGCTTCACCCTACCTGTGATTTCGAGTGTCAAACCATTTATACCGGGAGTGAATTCGCCATCCAAGATTGGCATTAGACACTCTATTTCTGGCTATAGATATTAATGTTCAGAGTAAAACTGTTGTAGAACGTTACCTATTGGCATTGAGTCAAACTTTTTACGGAAGGTCATGCCTTCCGAGAGACAAACCCGCGGTATCGAGAATGTAACTTCGTCTTCAAGGAAGCAATTTAGTATAAATTTTAGTGGCGGCAGCCCCTAATTTCGTGCTTTAATTACAATTCAGACGGTCATACCGATGGACTACGATACCACCTTCTTTGACAGTCGCGCAGCTACGTCAATGGCATCAAATATTCGGAGATTCCAAGGGCCAAACCACGTATTCCGGGAGTAAATGCGCCGAGCATTATTTGCATTGGACACACTGTTTCACGGAATAAATATTAAGGTACAGCGTCAATCAATTTGAGAACGTTACCGATTGGATTAATGTCAAACGTCTTACTGGAGGCCGTACGCTCCGAAAGCCTAACGCGCTATATCGAGAGTATAACATGGAGATCAGATGGAGAAATTTGTATAAATTTTAGTGCCGGGCAATTTAACTTCATCTATCAATTACAAGATCGAGGGTCAAACCGTTCGTGAACGTTACCGCATTCTTTGAGAAACGAACGGCTAGGTCAATAGCTTCACCTATCCAGTTATGCAGAGTGTCAAACCAGGTGTTCCGCGAATAAGTCCACTGAACGGTATTGGCAATAGACACCTTAACTCACGGCATGAATATTATGGTTGACAGTCAAAACGTCGGCGGACATTACCAATTGGTATAGAGTCATTCTTTTTACCGAATACATTACCATCCCAGATTCTAACCCGCTGTAGCTGTTGTCATTATTAGTACTCACGGAAACAAATAAGTAGACATTAAAGCAGAGGGACGCCTTATTTTGATATATGAATTATACGATCGATGATCAAACCGCTCGAGAACGTTACCATCATCTTTGAGAGACGAACGGCTAAGTCAATAGCTTGACCTAATCCAAGATTACAAGAGACAAACCTTGTTCTCCGGGAGTAAATCCACTGAACAGTATTGGCATATACACTTTAATTCACGGCTCGATTATTAACTTAAAGTGTCAGACCGATGCAGAACGTTACCTATTCGTATGAAGTCATTCTTCTTACGGAATGCCTTACCATGAGGGCACCTATCCCGCTGTACCCAGTGTCTTAGTTATCGTTCATGGAAATAAATTAGTGAACGTCATAGCAGATCCACACCTTATTTTCATGTTGGAACAGAATTATCGAGATTCAGACCGTTCGAGCAAGTTATCCCCTTCTTTGTGAGTCGAACGGATAAGTCTATACCTTCACCTATCCTGGGATGCCGAGAGTGAAATCAGGCATTCTCGGAGTACATCCGCTGTCCAGTATTGGCAACATACATCAAAATTCTCGGCGTGAGCATTATAGTTGGGAGTAAAATCATCGTAGCACGTTACCAGTGGATATAAAGTCATTCATTTTACCGAATACCATACCCTCCGAGAACCTAACCCGCTCTAGCGAGTGTCTTGCATAATGTGCACCGAAACAAATTAGTAAACATTTTAGCGGCCGAGCACCACATGTTTGTGTATAAAGAGCAACATTAAGAGTTAAAGCGTTCGTGAACGATACCAAGTTCCTTGAGCGTCGCATAGGTAAGTCTCTAGCTTAACAAATCTTTTGATACCGCAAGACAAACCAAATATTCCGGGTGTAAATGCGCTGTACAGAACAGACAATGGACACCACAATTGACGGTTTAAATATTAAATTGAGCGCCAATCGATTTATGAATGTTGCCAATTGTTCTAAAGTCAAACGTTTTACAGGCGGCCGTACCTTCCGCGAACCCCACCCGCTTCATCGAGAGTATAACTACGTGTTCAGGGAAACAAATTTGTATACATTTTAGTGACGGGCACCTTAATTTCATGTATCAAATATAAAGATGGAGGGTCAGACAGTTCGGGAATGTTGCCACCTTCTTTGACGATCGATCGGCTAAGTCAATAGCGACAGATATGCTGTGATTCCGAAAGCCAAACCAGGTATCCGAGAGTAAGTCCGCTGAAGACTATTGGCAATTGACACCCTACCTCACGGTTTGAATATTTAGTTAGAAGTTCAATCCGTCGGTGGTCATTTCAAAATGGTATAAGGTCATTCCTTTCGCCGAATACCTCACCTTCCTGAAACATAACTCGCTGCAGTAAGTGTCTTCCTCAATGCTCACGGAAACAAATAATTATATATTTTAGCAGGCGGGTACCATATTTTCATATATGAATAGAAAAATCGCGATTCAAACTGTTCGAGTACGTTGCCACCGCCTTTGAGTTTCGAGCAGCTATGTCAATAGCATCACCTATCCTGTGATTAGGAGTTGCAGGCCAGGTATTCAGGAAGGAAATCAGCTCATTAGTATGGGCAACAGGCAACTTAATTCACAGTTTGAGTATTAAGCCAGGCACGTTAAGCCGTTGTAGAGCATTAACCCTTGAGCTTACAATAACGCATCAGAAGCGTCGAAAGCCTATCGGGCCAATTTGCAACAATTAATCCTTCCTTTTGTTTAATAATATTCTAATCGTAATTATTTATGAAACATCATGCAAACTTAATTGTACCGCGCACGTGTATATACAAATCATAGGAAGTTTGCTATTTTTACAGTTTCGAAAGCACAGCCAATGACCTTGGTGTCGCATTTGTTGAAAAATAAATCGTAAGCAAGGGGATAACTGTTCGTGTAGACTTAAATGTCATACAGAATGCCCTACCCCTCGAAAAATTAACTCGCTGTATCTGTAGTACAACGCCGTGATCAGTGGTACAAACTAGTATTCATTTCAGTGAGAAGCACCTTAGGTACATGCATGAAATAGTAGATCGAGAACGTTACCAGTTTCTGTGAGAGACGAAGGGCTGAGTCAATAGCTTCACCTATCGTGCGGTTCCGAGAGACAAAGAAGTACTCCGGGACTAAATCCGCTGAACAGTATTGGCAAAAAAAACATCAATTTGCTATATGAATATTAATCTGGAAACTCAAACCGTCGGCGAACATTACCAATTCGTTCTAAGTCATTATTTTTACAGAATAACTTTCGATCTTAGAACGTAACACGCTACAGCCAGTGTCTCGACAATTTGTAGGAGTAACAAATTTCAAGACATTTCAGCGGACGGACACCCCGTTTTTGAGTATAAATGTCAACATCGAGAGTTAAATCATTCGAGAATGTTACCACATTCAGTGAGAGACGAGCAGCTAGGTCAATAGCTTCACATATCCTGAGATTCCGAGAGTCAAAGCAGTCATTCCGGGAGTAAACCCGCTGAACTGCATTGGTAATAGACACCTTAATTCACGGTTTGAATATTAACGTAAAGAGCCAAACAGATGCGAACGTTACCTATTCGTACAAAGTCAATCCTTTTATGGAAGATTTTACCTTCCGAGATTCTAACCTGCTGCATCGATATTCGAAATTCGTGTTCACTGAAACAAACTATTATTTCTTTTAGTGACCAGCACTTTGATTTCATGTACGAATAAGGAGATGGATAGTCAGAATGTTCCGGAACGTTACTATTTTCTTTGGGAATCGCATACCTATGTCAATAGCGTCACCAGTCCCCTGATTCCGAGAGTCACGTCCGGCACTTCAGGAGTAAGTCCGCTGAATCATATTGGCATTAGTCAACTAAATTCACGATGGGAATGTTAATGTAGGCATCCAAACCTTTTGAGCACATTTCCAAATGGTAAATAGTCTAACTTTTTACCGGATACCCTACCCTCCAAGTGTCAAACCCGCTGTGGCGAGTGTAATTCTTGGTGCTCACGGACACAAATAGTAGACATTTACGCACCATACGCAATACGCAATACTCATCATATTTCACAGTTCGAATATTAATGAAGAACGTGAAACCGTTTATGAGACTTACCAATTGGTATAAGGTCTAACTTTTTACTGATGCCCTTACCCTCTCAGAATCCAACCCACCAAATGGAGAGTATAATATTGTGTTCAACGAAACATACTAGTATATATTTATGTGATGGGCACATAATTTTCATGTATGAATTAGAACATGGAGGGTCAAGCCGTAAGAGAACGATCCCACCTCCTTTCAGAGTCGAGCGCCTAAGTCAATAGCTTCTCCTATTCTGTTATTCCGATAGTCAAACCAGGTATTACGGGCGTAAATATGCTGAAAACTATTGGCATTGGATACCGTAATTCACGGTTTGAATATTAAAGCGGACCGTGAACACGTTGTTGAGCGCTACTCATAAACCTTTTACCGGAAGCTTTACCTTTCGAGAAGCTAACACGCCGTATCGAGATTATATCTTAGTGTTCAGAGAAAGACATTGGTATTGATTTCATTCACGGGCACGTTAACTTCATGCATGGATTAGAAGATTGATAGTGAAATCGATCGAGGACGATTCCACCTTCTGTGGGAGGCGAACGGATAGGTCAAGTGCTTATCCAATCCTGTGATTCGGAGAGACTAACCAGGTATATCATGAGTAAATCCGCGGAACCGTATTGACAATGGACACCTTAATTCATAGCTTGAATTTTAAAATAGATCGTCAAACCGTTTGAGAACGGTACCAAATGTTATAAAATCAAACGTTTTACTGAAGACCTTACCACTCGTAAAACTAACCCGCTGCATACAGAGTATAACTTCGAGTTCAGAGAAAGAAACTAGTATTATCATCAGTAAGGGACCCCTTAATTTCATGTATGAATTTGAATATCGATGGACAAACCACTCGAAAATGAGAGTTTTTGAGAGTCGAATGGCTATGTCAATAGCTTCACGTATCCTGTGATTCCGAGAGTCAAATCAGGTAATACCGGAGTAATTGCGTTGGTGAAAATTGGCAATGGACACCTTATTTAACGGCATGAATAATAATGTTGGAAGTCATACCGTCGGAGATCATTACCGAATCGTATATAGTCATTCCTCCCTTGAACACCTTAGCCTGCGAGAACCAATCCTGCTGTGGCGGGTGTCCCTGCTTAATGTTAACGGAATCAAATGAGTAGACATTTCAGCGGACGGACACCTGATGTTTGTGTACACATATCAGCATCGAGATCCAAAGCGTTCGGAACGTTACCACCTTCCAGGATAATCGAACTGCTGTGTGAATAGCATGACCGACCCTTGCGATTCCGACAGTCAAACCAGGTATTCTCAGAGTAAGTCAGCTGAACAGTATTGGTAATATACACCTTAAATTGCTATGTGAATATTAAAATAGAGCGTCAAAACGTTTGAGAACGGTACCCATTGCTATAAAATCAAACGTTTCACCGAAAACCATACAAAGAACGTCGTAACGTTCTCGAACGGTTTGACCCTCGATCTTCTAATTCATACATGATATTAGGGTGCCAGTCCCTAAAGTGAATACTAATTTGCGCCCCTGAATACGTCGATATACCCTCGATAAACCGTGTTTGTTTCTCGAAAGGTAAGGCCTTGGGAAAGAGATTAACACTATATTAATAGGTAATGTTCTACAAGAGTTTGACGCTTTACTTTAATATTCATACCGTGAATGAACGTGTCCATTGGTAATACTGCACTGTGGATTGACTTCCGGAATCTGGTTTAGCTGCCGGAATCACATGACATGTGGAGCTATTGACTTAGCCGTTTGTCTCTTACAGAAGTTGGTAACGTTCTCAAGCGGATAGACCCTTGATTACCTTATTCATACACGCAATTAAGGTGCCCGTCACTAAAATATGTACTACCTTGTTTCTCTGAACTAGTAGTTATGCTATCGATACAGCGGGTTGGATTCGCGAAAAATAAATGCCCTCGGTGGAAAGCTTCCCTCTCTACGAATTGGTACATTTCTACTACGGTTTGATTCTGCACAATGCCAATACTATTGCGAATACTGTTCAGCGGATAATACTTGATTTGACACTCGAAATCACAGGATGGGTGAAGAAATTGACTTAGCCGATTGAATCTCAAAGATGGTGATAGCGCTCTCGGACGGTATGACTCTCGAGTTTTCTATTCATGCATGCAAATAAGGTGCCCGTCACTAAAATGGGTACGAGTTAGTATCTCTGAACACGGTGTAATACTCCAGATGCAGCGAGTTAGTGTTTCGGAGAGATAGGCATTCTTCAATAAGTTTGACCCTACACCTATAGGTAATGCTCTACAACGGCTTGACGGCCTGCTTCTAATATTCGAACGGTGAACAAAGCTGTCTATTTACCATACTCTTCAGCGGATTCAGTTCCGGAATACCTGTCTTGCCTCCCCGAATCACAGGATAGGTGAAGCTATTGACTTTTCCGTTCGTCTCTAAAATAAGGTGGTTACGATCTCAAAAGGTTTGACGTCGGGCCTTCTGATGCACACATGAAGTTAAGGTGCCTGTCACTTAAATGGAGACTCATTTCTATATCTGAACGCGAACTGCAATATACTGTTACGATATTTCCGATTTTTTTCAAAATTTCAAGTTTTTAATTTCAGAAATTGAGTAGTACATGTAAAGTGCCTTTGGAGTTAGATGGGCATAGGCTTGTGACAATATTTTGTTATATTACCTGTTATATTATATGATTCTCTCCATACGTACCTTCGCTGCCGGCACGATACCACTGGAGTCGTCGTGTGGTTGCGTTCGGTAGATGGGAACTACAGTACTTGGTGGTCGTCGGATATTACTATTGTCTTGATATTGTACCGTATGCATCTTTTCTCAGTTTTCCGTTAATTTACACATACTGTAATTTAATATTATGATATTCTCGATATATTAGAAAATTCTAACTTTTTATCTTAAAAAAATATATTTCATTGTAAATGTTCCTTTTGAATTCCTTGATCTTACGTTTATTGCAGTATTTAGTTAAGCTTGATGTTATTTTATAATATTGTCTGTATACGTACCAGCCCAGTCGGAGCAAGACGATTATCGAGGTCCTGTAGTTGTACACGGCAGCTGGAAGC
>NW_027471892.1:0-17551 GCF_051020765.1 Lasioglossum baleicum | reverse complement strand
TGACATAAGCTCGAATAAATCGTGATCGTGCTAGCCGAGTCGGAGTTTCTGTGCCAATTTCGCATATTTGCATGCAAATGCACTGATCTACGACGCGAAACAGCGATTCCGAACTGAAATACACTTCTGAAACGAAGAATCGTCGAATCTGACGTAAGCCCGAATAAATCGTGATCGTGCTTGCCGAGTCGGACTCTCTGTGCCAATTTCGTATATTTGCATTCAAATGCCCTGATCTAGCACGCGAAACAGTGAATCCGCACAGAAATACACTTCTGAAACGAAGAATCGTCGAATCTGAGATAAGCTCGAATAAATCGTGATCGTGCTTGCCGAATCGAAGTTTCTGTGCCAATATCGCATAGTTGCATGGAAATGCACTGATCCACGACGCGAAACAGCGATTCCGCAATAAATACACTTCTGAAACGAAGAATCGTCGAATGTGGCATAATCTCGAATATATCGTGATCGTGCTTGCCGAATCGGAGTTTCTGTGCCAATATCGCATAGTTGCATGCAAATGCACTGATCCACGACGCGAAACAGCGATTCCGCACAGAAATAGACTTCTGAAACGAAGAATCGTCGAATCTGACGTAAGCTCGAATAAATCGTGATCGTGCTTGCCGAATCGAAGTTTCTGTGCCAATTTCGCATATTTGCATGCAAATGCACTGATTTACGACGCGAAACAGCTATTCCGCACAGAAGTAGACTTCTGAAACGAAGAATCGTCGAATCTGACATAAGGTCGAATAAATCGTGTTCGTACTTGCTGAATCGGAGTTTCAGTAGCATTTTCGCATATTTGCATGCAAATGCAATGATCTAGCACGCGAAACAGCGATTCCGCACAGAAATACAGTTCTGAAACGAAGAATCGTCGAATCTGACGTAAGCCCGAATAAATCGTGATCGTGCTTGCCGAGTCGGACTCTCTGTGCCAATTTCGTATATTTGCATTCAAATGCCCTGATCTAGCACGCGAGACAGCGAATCCGCACAGAAATACACTTCTGAAACGAAGAATCGTCGAATCTGAGATAAGCTCGAATAAATCGTGATCGTGCTTTCCGAATAGAAGTTTCTGTGCCAATATCGCATAGTTGCATGGAAATGCACTGATCCACGACGCGAAACAGCGATTCCGCAATAAATAAACTTCTGAAACGAAGAATCGTCGAATCTGACATAAGCTCGATTAAATCGTGATCGTGCTTGCCGAGTCGGAGTTTCTGTGCCAACGTCGCATATTTGCATGCAAATGCACTGATCTACGACGCGAATCAGCGATTCCGAACTGAAATACACTTCTGAAACGAAGAATCGTCGAATCTGACGTAAGCCCGAATAAATCGTGATCGTGCTTGCCGAGTCGGAGTTTCTGTGCCAATTTCGCACAGTTGCATGGAAATGCACTGATCTAGCACGCGAAACAGCGTTTTCGCACAGAAATACACTTCTGAAACGAAGAATCGTCGAATCTGACATAAGCTCGAATAAATCGTGATCGTGCTTGAAGAGTCGGAGTTTCTGTGCCAATATCGCATATTTGCATGCAAATGCACTGATCTACGACGCGAAACAGCGATTCCGCACAGAAATAGACTTCTGAAACGAAGAATCGTCGAATCTGACATAAGCTCGAATAAATCGTGATCGTGCTTGCCGAGTCGGAGTTTCTGTGACAATTTCGCATATTTGCATGCAAATGCACTGATCTACGACGCGAAACAGCGATTCCGAACTGAAATACACTTCTGAAACGAAGAATCGTCGAATCTCACGTAAGCCCGAATAAATCGTGATCATGCTTGCCGAATCGGAGTTTCTGTGCCAATTTCGCATATTTGCATGCAAATGCACTGATCTACGACGCGAAACAGCGATTCCGCACAGAAATAGACTTCTGAAACGAAGAATCGTCGAATCTGACGTAAGCTCGAATAAATCGTGATCGTGCTTGCCGAATCGAAGTTTCTGTGCCAATTTCGCATATTTGCATGCAAATGCACTGATCTACGACGCGAATCAGCGATTCCGAACTGAAATACACTTCTGAAACGAAGAATCGTCGAATCTCACGTAAGCCCGAATAAATCGTGATCGTGCTTGCCGAATCGGAGTTTCTGTGCCAATTTCGCATATTTGCATGCAAATGCACTGATCTACGACGCGAAACAGCGATTCCGCACAGAAATAGACTTCTGAAACGAAGAATCGTCGAATCTGACGTAAGCTCGAATAAATCGTGATCGTGCTTGCCGAATCGAAGTTTCTGTGCCAATATCGCATATTTGCATGCAAATGCACTGATCTACGACTCGAAACAGCGATTCCGCACAGAAATAGACTTCTGAAACGAAGAATCGTCGAATCTGACGTAAGCTCGAATAAATCGTGATCGTGCTTGCCGAATCGAAGTTTCTGTGCCAATTTCGCATATTTGCATGCAAATGCACTGATTTACGACGCGAAACAGCTATTCCGCACAGAAGTAGACTTCTGAAACGAAGGATCGTCGAATCTGACATAAGGTCGAATAAATCGTGTTCGTGCTTGCTGAATCGGAGTTTCAGTACCATTTTCGCATATTTGCATGCAAATTGCAATGATCTAGCACGCGAAACAGCGATTCCGCACAGAAATAGACTTCTGAGACGAAAAACCGTCGAATCTGACATAAGCTCGAATAAATCGTGATCGTGCTTGCCGAGTCGGAGTTTCTGTGCCAATTTCGCATATTTGCATGCAAATGCACTGATCTACGACGCGAAACAGTGATTCCGAACTGAAATACACTTCTGAAACGAAGAATCGTCGAATCTGACGTAAGCCCGAATAAATCGTGATCGTGCTTGCCGAGTCGGACTCTCTGTGCCAATTTCGTATATTTGCATTCAAATGCCCTGATCTAGCACGCGAAACAGCGAATCCGCACAGAAATACAATTCTGAAACGAAGAATCGTCGAATCTGAGATAAGCTCGAATAAATCGTGATCGTGCTTGCCGAGTCGGAGTTTCTGTGCCAATTTCGCATATTTGCATGCAAATGCACTGATCTACGACGCGAAACACTGATTCCGAACTGAAATACACTTCTGAAACGAAGAATCGTCGAATCTGAGATAAGCTCGAATAAATCGTGATCGTGCTTGCCGAGTCGGAGTTTCTGTGCCAATTTCGCATATTTGCATGCAAATGCACTGATCTACGACGCGAAACAGCGATTCCGAACTGAAATACACTTCTGAAACGAAGAATCGTCGAATCTGACGTAAGCCTGAATAAATCGTGATCGTGCTTGCCGAGTCGGACTCTCTGTGCCAATTTCGTATATTTGCATTCAAATGCCCTGATCTAGCACGCTAAACAGCGAATCCGCACAGAAATACACTTCTGAAACGAAGAATCGTCGAATCTGAGATAAGCCCGAATAAATCGTGATCGTGCTTGCCGAATCGGAGTTTCTGTGCCAATATCGCATAGTTGCATGGAAATGCACTGATCCACGACGCGAAACAGCGATTCCGAACTGAAATACACTTCTGAAACGAAGAATCGTCGAATCTCACGTAAGCCCGAATAAATCGTGATCGTGCTTGCCGAATCGGAGTTTCAGTGCCAATTTCGCATATTTGCATGCAAATGCACTGATCTACGACGCGAATCAGCGATTCCGAACTGAAATACACTTCTGAAACGAAGAATCGTCGAATCTGACGTAAGCCCGAATAAATCGTGATCGTGCTTGCCGAGTCGGAGTTTCTGTGCCAATTTCGCACAGTTGCATGGAAATGCACTGATCTAGCACGCGAAACAGCGTTTTCGCACAGAAATACACTTCTGAAACGAAGAATCGTCGAATCTGACATAAGCTCGAATAAATCGTGATCGTGCTTGAAGAGTCGGAGTTTCTGTGCCAATATTGCATATTTGCATGCAAATGCACTGATCTACGACGCGAAACAGCGATTCCGCACAGAAATAGACTTCTGAAACGAAGAATCGTCGAATCTGACATAAGCTCGAATAAATCGTGATCGTGCTTGCCGAGTCGGAGTTTCTGTGCCAATTTCGCATATTTGCATGCAAATGCACTGATCTACGACGCGAAACAGCGATTCCGAACTGAAATACACTTCTGAAACGAAGAATCGTCGAATCTCACGTAAGCCCGAATAAATCGTGATCATGCTTGCCGAATCGGAGTTTCTGTGCCAATTTCGCATATTTGCATGCAAATGCACTGATCTACGACGCGAAACAGCGATTCCGCACAGAAATAGACTTCTGAAACGAAGAATCGTCGAATCTGACGTAAGCTCGAATAAATCGTGATCGTGCTTGCCGAATCGAAGTTTCTGTGCCAATTTCGCATATTTGCATGCAAATGCACTGATCTACGACGCGAATCAGCGATTCCGAACTGAAATACACTTCTGAAACGAAGAATCGTCGAATCTCACGTAAGCCCGAATAAATCGTGATCGTGCTTGCCGAATCGGAGTTTCTGTGCCAATTTCGCATATTTGCATGCAAATGCACTGATCTACGACGCGAAACAGCGATTCCGCACAGAAATAGACTTCTGAAACGAAGAATCGTCGAATCTGACGTAAGCTCGAATAAATCGTGATCGTGCTTGCCGAATCGAAGTTTCTGTGCCAATATCGCATATTTGCATGCAAATGCACTGATCTACGACTCGAAACAGCGATTCCGCACAGAAATAGACTTCTGAAACGAAGAATCGTCGAATCTGACGTAAGCTCGAATAAATCGTGATCGTGCTTGCCGAATCGAAGTTTCTGTGCCAATTTCGCATATTTGCATGCAAATGCACTGATTTACGACGCGAAACAGCTATTCCGCACAGAAGTAGACTTCTGAAACGAAGGATCGTCGAATCTGACATAAGGTCGAATAAATCGTGTTCGTGCTTGCTGAATCGGAGTTTCAGTACCATTTTCGCATATTTGCATGCAAATTGCAATGATCTAGCACGCGAAACAGCGATTCCGCACAGAAATAGACTTCTGAGACGAAAAACCGTCGAATCTGACATAAGCTCGAATAAATCGTGATCGTGCTTGCCGAGTCGGAGTTTCTGTGCCAATTTCGCATATTTGCATGCAAATGCACTGATCTACGACGCGAAACAGTGATTCCGAACTGAAATACACTTCTGAAACGAAGAATCGTCGAATCTGACGTAAGCCCGAATAAATCGTGATCGTGCTTGCCGAGTCGGACTCTCTGTGCCAATTTCGTATATTTGCATTCAAATGCCCTGATCTAGCACGCGAAACAGCGAATCCGCACAGAAATACAATTCTGAAACGAAGAATCGTCGAATCTGAGATAAGCTCGAATAAATCGTGATCGTGCTTGCCGAGTCGGAGTTTCTGTGCCAATTTCGCATATTTGCATGCAAATGCACTGATCTACGACGCGAAACAGCGATTCCGAACTGAAATACACTTCTGAAACGAAGAATCGTCGAATCTGACGTAAGCCTGAATAAATCGTGATCGTGCTTGCCGAGTCGGACTCTCTGTGCCAATTTCGTATATTTGCATTCAAATGCCCTGATCTAGCACGCTAAACAGCGAATCCGCACAGAAATACACTTCTGAAACGAAGAATCGTCGAATCTGAGATAAGCTCGAATAAATCGTGATCGTGCTTGCCGAAGCGGAGTTTCTGTGCCAATATCGCATAGTTGCATGGAAATGCACTGATCCACGACGCGAAACAGCGATTCCGAACTGAAATACACTTCTGAAACGAAGAATCGTCGAATCTCACGTAAGCCCGAATAAATCGTGATCGTGCTTGCCGAATCGGAGTTTCTGTGCCAATTTCGCATATTTGCATGCAAATGCACTGATCTACGACGCGAAACAGCGATTCCGCACAGAAATAGACTTCTGAAACGAAGAATCGTCGAATCTGAGATAAGCCGGCATAAATCGTGATCGTGCTTGCCGAATCGGAGTTTCTGTGCCAATATCGCATAGTTGCATGGAAATGCACTGATCCACGACGCGAAACAGCTATTCCGCACAGAAGTAGACTTCTGAAACGAAAAACCGTCGAATGTGGCATAAGCTCGAATAAATCGTGATCGTGCTTGCCGAGTCGGAGTTTCTGTGCCAATTTCGCATATTTGCATGCAAATGCACTGATTTACGACGCGAAACAGCTATTCCGCACAGAAGTAGACTTCTGAAACGAAGGATCGTCGAATCTGACATAAGGTCGAATAAATCGTGTTCGTGCTTGCTGAATCGGAGTTTCAGTACCATTTTCGCATATTTGCATGCAAATTGCAATGATCTAGCACGCGAAACAGCGATTCCGCACAGAAATAGACTTCTGAGACGAAAAACCGTCGAATCTGACATAAGCTCGAATAAATCGTGATCGTGCTTGCCGAGTCGGAGTTTCTGTGCCAATTTCGCATATTTGCATGCAAATGCACTGATCTACGACGCGAAACAGTGATTCCGAACTGAAATACACTTCTGAAACGAAGAATCGTCGAATCTGACGTAAGCCCGAATAAATCGTGATCGTGCTTGCCGAGTCGGACTCTCTGTGCCAATTTCGTATATTTGCATTCAAATGCCCTGATCTAGCACGCGAAACAGCGAATCCGCACAGAAATACAATTCTGAAACGAAGAATCGTCGAATCTGAGATAAGCTCGAATAAATCGTGATCGTGCTTGCCGAGTCGGAGTTTCTGTGCCAATTTCGCATATTTGCATGCAAATGCACTGATCTACGACGCGAAACAGCGATTCCGAACTGAAATAGACTTCTGAAACGAAGAATCGTCGAATCTGACGTAAGCCTGAATAAATCGTGATCGTGCTTGCCGAGTCGGACTCTCTGTGCCAATTTCGTATATTTGCATTCAAATGCCCTGATCTAGCACGCTAAACAGCGAATCCGCACAGAAATACACTTCTGAAACGAAGAATCGTCGAATCTGAGATAAGCTCGAATAAATCGTGATCGTGCTTGCCGAAGCGGAGTTTCTGTGCCAATATCGCATAGTTGCATGGAAATGCACTGATCCACGACGCGAAACAGCGATTCCGAACTGAAAGACACTTCTGAAACGAAGAATCGTCGAATCTCACGTAAGCCCGAATAAATCGTGATCGTGCTTGCCGAATCGGAGTTTCTGTGCCAATTTCGCATATTTGCATGCAAATGCACTGATCTACGACGCGAAACAGCGATTCCGCACAGAAATAGACTTCTGAAACGAAGAATCGTCGAATCTGAGATAAGCCGGCATAAATCGTGATCGTGCTTGCCGAATCGGAGTTTCTGTGCCAATATCGCATAGTTGCATGGAAATGCACTGATCCACGACGCGAAACAGCTATTCCGCACAGAAGTAGACTTCTGAAACGAAAAACCGTCGAATGTGGCATAAGCTCGAATAAATCGTGATCGTGCTTGCCGAGTCGGAGTTTCTGTGCCAATTTCGCATATTTGCATGCAAATGCACTGATCTACGACGCGAAACAGCGATTCCGAACTGAAATACACTTCTGAAACGAAGAATCGTCGAATCTGACGTAAGCCCGAATAAATCGTGTTCGTGCTTGCTGAATCGGAGTTTCAGTACCATTTTCGCATATTTGCATGCAAATGCAATGATCTAGCACGCGAAACAGCGATTCCGCACAGAAATAGACTTCTGAGACGAAAAACCGTCGAATCTGACATAAGCTCGAATAAATCGTGATCGTGCTTGCCGAGTCGGAGTTTCTGTGCCAATTTCGCATATTTGCATGCAAATGCACTGATCTACGACGCGAAACAGCGATTCCGAACTGAAATACACTTCTGAAACGAAGAATCGTCGAATCTGACGTAAGCCCGAATAAATCGTGATCGTGCTTGCCGAGTCGGACTCTCTGTGCCAATTTCGTATATTTGCATTCAAATGCCCTGATCTAGCACGCGAAACAATGAATCCGCACAGAAATACACTTCTGAAACGAAGAATCGTCGAATCTGAGATAAGCTCGAATAAATCGTGATCGTGCTTGCCGAATCGAAGTTTCTGTGCCAATATCGCATAGTTGCATGGAAATGCACTGATCCACGACGCGAAACAGCGATTCCGAAATAAATACACTTCTGAAACGAAGAATCGTCGAATGTGGCATAATCTCGAATATATCGTGATCGTGCTTGCCGAATCGGAGTTTCTGTGCCAATATCGCATAGTTGCATGCAAATGCACTGATCCACGACGCGAAACAGCGATTCCGCACAGAAATAGACTTCTGAAACGAAGAATCGTCGAATCTGACGTAAGCTCGAATAAATCGTGATCGTGCTTGCCGAATCGAAGTTTCTGTGCCAATTTCGCATATTTGCATGCAAATGCACTGATCTACGACGCGAAACAGCGATTCTGCACAGAAATAGACTTCTGAAACGAAGAATCGTCGAATCTGACGTAAGCTCGAATAAATCGTGATCGTGCTTGCCGAATCGAAGTTTCTGTGCCAATTTCGCATATTTGCATGCAAATGCACTGATCTACGACGCGAAACAGCGATTCTGCACAGAAATAGACTTCTGAAACGAAGAATCGTCGAATCTGATGTAAGCTCGAATAAATCGTGATCGTGCTTGCCGAATCGAAGTTTCTGTGCCAATTTCGCATATTTGCATGCAAATGCACTGATTTACGACGCGAAACAGCTATTCCGCACAGAAATAGACTTCTGAAACGAAGAATCGTCGAATCTGACGTAAGCTCGAATAAATCGTGATCGTGCTTGCCGAATCGAAGTTTCTGTGCCAATTTCGCATATTTGCATGCAAATGCACTGATTTACGACGCGAAACAGCTATTCCGCACAGAAGTAGACTTCTGAAACGAAGGATCGTCGAATCTGACATAAGGTCGAATAAATCGTGTTCGTGCTTGCTGAATCGGAGTTTCAGTACCATTTTCGCATATTTGCATGCAAATGCAATGATCTAGCACGCGAAACAGCGATTCCGCACAGAAATAGACTTCTGAGACGAAAAACCGTCGAATCTGACATAAGCTCGAATAAATCGTGATCGTGCTTGCCGAGTCGGAGTTTATGTGCCTATTTCGCATATTTGCATGCAAATGCACTGATCTACGACGCGAAACAGCGATTCCGAACTGAAATACACTTCTGAAACGAAGAATCGTCGAATCTGACGTAAGCCCGAATAAATCGTGATCGTGCTTGCCGAGTCGGACCCTCTGTGCCAATTTCGTATATTTGCATTCAAATGCCCTGATCTAGCACGCGAAACAGCGAATCCGCACAGAAATACACTTCTGAAACGAAGAATCGTCGAATCTGAGATAAGCTCGAATAAATCGTGATCGTGCTTGCCGAGTCGGAGTTTCTGTGCCAATTTCGCATATTTGCATGCAAATGCACTGATCTACGACGCGAAACAGCGATTCCGAACTGAAATACACTTCTGAAACGAAGAATCGTCGAATCTGACGTAAGCCTGAATAAATCGTGATCGTGCTTGCCGAGTCGGACTCTCTGTGCCAATTTCGTATATTTGCATTCAAATGCCCTGATCTAGCACGCTAAACAGCGAATCCGCACAGAAATACACTTCTGAAACGAAGAATCGTCGAATCTGAGATAAGCTCGAATAAATCGTGATCGTGCTTGCCGAATCGGAGTTTCTGTGCCAATATCGCATAGTTGCATGGAAATGCACTGATCCACGACGCGAAACAGCGATGCCGAACTGAAATACACTTCTGAAACGAAGAATCGTCGAATCTCACGTAAGCCCGAATAAATCGTGATCGTGCTTGCCGAATCGGAGTTTCTGTGCCAATTTCGCATATTTGCATGCAAATGCACTGATCTACGACGCGAAACAGCGATTCCGCACAGAAATAGACTTCTGAAACGAAGAATCGTCGAATCTGAGATAAGCCGGCATAAATCGTGATCGTGCTTGCCGAATCGGAGTTTCTGTGCCAATATCGCATAGTTGCATGGAAATGCACTGATCCACGACGCGAAACAGCTATTCCGCACAGAAGTAGACTTCTGAAACGAAAAACCGTCGAATGTTTCATAAGCTCGAATAAATCGTGATCGTGCTCGCCGAGTCGGAGTTTCTGTGCCAATTTCGCATATTTGCATGCAAATGCACTGATCTACGACGCGAAACAGCGATTCCGAACTGAAATACACTTCTGAAACGAAGAATCGTCGAATCTGACGTAAGCCCGAATAAATCGTGTTCGTGCTTGCTGAATCGGAGTTTCAGTACCATTTTCGCATATTTGCATGCAAATGCAATGATCTAGCACGCGAAACAGCGATTCCGCACAGAAATAGACTTCTGAGACGAAAAACCGTCGAATCTGACATAAGCTCGAATAAATCGTGATCGTGCTTGCCGAGTCGGAGTTTCTGTGCCAATTTCGCATATTTGCATGCAAATGCACTGATCTACGACGCGAAACAGCGATTCCGAACTGAAATACACTTCTGAAACGAAGAATCGTCGAATCTGACGTAAGCCCGAATAAATCGTGATCGTGCTTGCCGAGTCGGACTCTCTGTGCCAATTTCGTATATTTGCATTCAAATGCCCTGATCTAGCACGCGAAACAGCGAATCCGCACAGAAATACACTTCTGAAACGAAGAATCGTCGAATCTGAGATAAGCTCGAATAAATCGTGATTGTGCTTGCCGAATCGAAGTTTCTGTGCCAATATCGCATAGTTGCAAGGAAATGCACTGATCCACGACGCGAAACAGCGATTCCGCAATAAATAAACTTCTGAAACGAAGAATCGTCGAATCTGACGTAAGCTCGAATAAATCGTGATCGTGCTTGCCGAATCGAAGTTTCTGTGCCAATTTCGCATATTTGCATGCAAATGCACTGATTTACGACGCGAAACAGCTATTCCGCACAGAAGTGGACTTCTGAAACGAAGAATCGTCGAATCTGACATAAGGTCGAATAAATCGTGTTCGTACTTGCTGAATCGGAGTTTCAGTAGCATTTTCGCATATTTGCATGCAAATGCAATGATCTAGCACGCGAAACAGCGATTCCGCACAGAAATACACTTCTGAAACGAAGAATCGTCGAATCTGACGTAAGCCCGAATAAATCGTGATCGTGCTTGCCGAGTCGGACTCTCTGTGCCAATTTCGTATATTTGCATTCAAATGCCCTGATCTAGCACGCGAGACAGCGAATCCGCACAGAAATACACTTCTGGAACGAAGAATCGTCGAATCTGAGATAAGCTCGAATAAATCGTGATCGTGCTTTCCGAATAGAAGTTTCTGTGCCAATATCGCATAGTTGCAAGGAAATGCACTGATCCACGACGCGAAACAGCGATTCCGCAATAAATAAACTTCTGAAACGAAGAATCGTCGAATCTGACATAAGCTCGATTAAATCGTGATCGTGCTTGCCGAGTCGGAGTTTCCGTGCCAACGTCGCATATTTGCATGCAAATGCACTGATCTACGACGCGAATCAGCGATTCCGAACTGAAATACACTTCTGAAACGAAGAATCGTCGAATCTGACGTAAGCCCGAATAAATCGTGATCGTGCATGCCGAGTCGGAGTTTCTGTGCCAATTTCGCACAGTTGCATGGAAATGCACTGATCTAGCACGCGAAACAGCGATTCCGCACAGAAATAGACTTCTGAAACGAAGAATCGTCGAATCTGACATAAGCTCGAATAAATCGTGATCGTGCTTGCCGAGTCGGAGTTTCTGTGCCAATTTCGCATATTTGCATGCAAATGCACTGATCTACGACGCGAAACAGCGATTCCGAACTGAAATACACTTCTGAAACGAAGAATCGTCGAATCTCACGTAAGCCCGAATAAATCGAGATCGTGCTTGCCGAATCGGAGTTTCTGTGCCAATTTCGCATATTTGCATGCAAATGCACTGATCTACGACGCGAAACAGCGATTCCGAACTGAAATACACTTCTGAAACGAAGAATCGTCGAATCTGACGTAAGCCCGAATAAATCGTGATCGTGCTTGCCGAGTCGGACTCTCTGTGCCAATTTCGTATATTTGCATTCAAATGCCCTGATCTAGCACGCGAAACAGCGATTCCGCACAGAAATAGACTTCTGAAACGAAGAATCGTCGAATCTGACGTAAGCTCGAATAAATCGTGATCGTGCTTGCCGAATCGAAGTTTCTGTGCCAATTTCGCATATTTGCATGCAAATGCAATGATCTAGCACGCGAAGCAGCGATTCCGCACAGAAATAGACTTCTGAGACGAAAAACCGTCGAATCTGACATAAGCTCGAATAAATCGTGATCGTGCTTGCCGAGTCGGAGTTTCTGTGCCTATTTCGCATATTTGCATGCAAATGCACTGATCTACGACGCGAAACAGCGATTCCGAACTGAAATACACTTCTGAAACGAAGAATCGTCGAATCTGACGTAAGCCCGAATAAATCGTGATCGTGCTTGCCGAGTCGGACTCTCTGTGCCAATTTCGTATATTTGCATTCAAATGCCCTGATCTAGCACGCGAAACAGCGATTCCGCACAGAAATAGACTTCTGAAACGAAGAATCGTCGAATCTGAGATAAGCCGGCATAAATCGTGATCGTGCTTGCCGAATCGGAGTTTCTGTGCCAATATCGCATAGTTGCATGGAAATGCACTGATCCACGACGCGAAACAGCTATTCCGCACAGAAGTAGACTTCTGAAACGAAAAACCGTCGAATGTGGCATAAGCTCGAATAAATCGTGATCGTGCTTGCCGAGTCGGAGTTTCTGTGCCAATTTCGCATATTTGCATGCAAATGCACTGATTTACGACGCGAAACAGCTATTCCGCACAGAAGTAGACTTCTGAAACGAAGGATCGTCGAATCTGACATAAGGTCGAATAAATCGTGTTCGTGCTTGCTGAATCGGAGTTTCAGTACCATTTTCGCATATTTGCATGCAAATGCAATGATCTAGCACGCGAAACAGCGATTCCGCACAGAAATAGACTTCTGAGACGAAAAACCGTCGAATCTGACATAAGCTCGAATAAATCGTGATCGTGCTTGCCGAGTCGGAGTTTCTGTGCCAATTTCGCATATTTGCATGCAAATGCACTGATCTACGACGCGAAACAGCGATTCCGAACTGAAATACACTTCTGAAACGAAGAATCGTCGAATCTGACGTAAGCCCGAATAAATCGTGTTCGTGCTTGCTGAATCGGAGTTTCAGTACCATTTTCGCATATTTGCATGCAAATGCAATGATCTAGCACGCGAAACAGCGATTCCGCACAGAAATAGACTTCTGAGACGAAAAACCGTCGAATCTGACATAAGCTCGAATAAATCGTGATCGTGCTTGCCGAGTCGGAGTTTCTGTGCCAATTTCGCATATTTGCATGCAAATGCACTGATCTACGACGCGAAACAGCGATTCCGAACTGAAATACACTTCTGAAACGAAGAATCGTCGAATCTGACGTAAGCCCGAATAAATCGTGAACGTGCTTGCCGAGTCGGACTCTCTGTGCCAATTTCGTATATTTGCATTCAAATGCCCTGATCTAGCACGCGAAACAGCGAATCCGCACAGAAATACACTTCTGAAACGAAGAATCGTCGAATCTGAGATAAGCTCGAATAAATCGTGATTGTGCTTGCCGAATCGAAGTTTCTGTGCCAATATCGCATAGTTGCATGGAAATGCACTGATCCACGACGCGAAACAGCGATTCCGCAATAAATACACTTCTGAAACGAAGAATCGTCGAATGTGGCATAAGCTCGAATATATCGTGATCGTGCTTGCCGAATCGGAGTTTCTGTGCCAATATCGCATAGTTGCATGGAAATGCACTGATCCACGACGCGAAACAGCGATGCCGAACTGAAATACACTTCTGAAACGAAGAATCGTCGAATCTGACGTAAGCCCGAATAAATCGTGATCGTGCTTGCCGAGTCGGACCCTCTGTGCCAATTTCGTATATTTGCATTCAAATGCCCTGATCTAGCACGCGAAACAGCGAATCCGCACAGAAATACACTTCTGAAACGAAGAATCGTCGAATCTGAGATAAGCTCGAATAAATCGTGATCGTGCTTGCCGAGTCGGAGTTTCTGTGCCAATTTCGCATATTTGCATGCAAATGCACTGATCTACGACGCGAAACAGCGATTCCGAACTGAAATACACTTGTGAAACGAAGAATCGTCGAATCTGACGTAAGCCTGAATAAATCGTGATCGTGCTTGCCGAGTCGGACTCTCTGTGCCAATTTCGTATATTTGCATTCAAATGCCCTGATCTAGCACGCTAAACAGCGAATCCGCACAGAAATACACTTCTGAAACGAAGAATCGTCGAATCTCACGTAAGCCCGAATAAATCGTGATCGTGCTTGCCGAATCGGAGTTTCTGTGCCAATTTCGCATATTTGCATGCAAATGCACTGATCTACGACGCGAAACAGCGATTCCGCACAGAAATAGACTTCTGAAACGAAGAATCGTCGAATCTGAGATAAGCCGGCATAAATCGTGATCGTGCTTGCCGAATCGGAGTTTCTGTGCCAATATCGCATAGTTGCATGGAAATGCACTGATCCACGACGCGAAACAGCTATTCCGCACAGAAGTAGACTTCTGAAACGAAAAACCGTCGAATGTGGCATAAGCTCGAATAAATCGTGATCGTGCTCGCCGAGTCGGAGTTTCTGTGCCAATTTCGCATATTTGCATGCAAATGCACTGATCTACGACGCGAAACAGCGATTCCGAACTGAAATACACTTCTGAAACGAAGAATCGTCGAATCTGACGTAAGCCCGAATAAATCGTGTTCGTGCTTGCTGAATCGGAGTTTCAGTACCATTTTCGCATATTTGCATGCAAATGCAATGATCTAGCACGCGAAACAGCGATTCCGCACAGAAATAGACTTCTGAGACGAAAAACCGTCGAATCTGACATAAGCTCGAATAAATCGTGATCGTGCTTGCCGAGTCGGAGTTTCTGTGCCAATTTCGCATATTTGCATGCAAATGCACTGATCTACGACGCGAAACAGCGATTCCGAACTGAAATACACTTCTGAAACGAAGAATCGTCGAATCTGACGTAAGCCCGAATAAATCGTGATCGTGCTTGCCGAGTCGGACTCTCTGTGCCAATTTCGTATATTTGCATTCAAATGCCCTGATCTAGCACGCGAAACAGCGAATCCGCACAGAAATACACTTCTGAAACGAAGAATCGTCGAATCTGAGATAAGCTCGAATAAATCGTGATTGTGCTTGCCGAATCGAAGTTTCTGTGCCAATATCGCATAGTTGCATGGAAATGCACTGATCCACGACGCGAAACAGCGATGCCGAACTGAAATACACTTCTGAAACGAAGAATCGTCGAATCTGACGTAAGCTCGAATAAATCGTGATCGTGCTTGCCGAATCGAAGTTTCTGTGCCAATTTCGCATATTTGCATGCAAATGCACTGATTTACGACGCGAAACAGCTATTCCGCACAGAAGTGGACTTCTGAAACGAAGAATCGTCGAATCTGACATAAGGTCGAATAAATCGTGTTCGTACTTGCTGAATCGGAGTTTCAGTAGCATTTTCGCATATTTGCATGCAAATGCAATGATCTAGCACGCGAAACAGCGATTCCGCACAGAAATACACTTCTGAAACGAAGAATCGTCGAATCTGACGTAAGCCCGAATAAATCGTGATCGTGCTTGCCGAGTCGGACTCTCTGTGCCAATTTCGTATATTTGCATTCAAATGCCCTGATCTAGCACGCGAGACAGCGAATCCGCACAGAAATACACTTCTGAAACGAAGAATCGTCGAATCTGAGATAAGCTCGAATAAATCGTGATCGTGCTTTCCGAATAGAAGTTTCTGTGCCAATATCGCATAGTTGCAAGGAAATGCACTGATCCACGACGCGAAACAGCGATTCCGCAATAAATAAACTTCTGAAACGAAGAATCGTCGAATCTGACATAAGCTCGATTAAATCGTGATCGTGCTTGCCGAGTCGGAGTTTCCGTGCCAACGTCGCATATTTGCATGCAAATGCACTGATCTACGACGCGAATCAGCGATTCCGAACTGAAATACACTTCTGAAACGAAGAATCGTCGAATCTGACGTAAGCCCGAATAAATCGTGATCGTGCATGCCGAGTCGGAGTTTCTGTGCCAATTTCGCACAGTTGCATGGAAATGCACTGATCTAGCACGCGAAACAGCGATTCCGCACAGAAATAGACTTCTGAAACGAAGAATCGTCGAATCTGACATAAGCTCGAATAAATCGTGATCGTGCTTGCCGAGTCGGAGTTTCTGTGCCAATTTCGCATATTTGCATGCAAATGCACTGATCTACGACGCGAAACAGCGATTCCGAACTGAAATACACTTCTGAAACGAAGAATCGTCGAATCTCACGTAAGCCCGAATAAATCGAGATCGTGCTTGCCGAATCGGAGTTTCTGTGCCAATTTCGCATATTTGCATGCAAATGCACTGATCTACGACGCGAAACAGCGATTCCGCACAGAAATAGACTTCTGAAACGAAGAATCGTCGAATCTGACGTAAGCTCGAATAAATCGTGATCGTGCTTGCCGAATCGTTGTTTCTGTGCCAATTCCGCATATTTGAATGCAAATGCACTGATCTTGCACGCGAAAAAGCGATTCCGCACAGCAATACACATCTGATACGAAGAATCGTCTAATCTGACATAAGCTCGAATAAATCGAGATCGTGGTAGCCGAATCGCAGTTTCTGAGCCAATTTCGCATACTTGCATGCAAATGCACTGATCGAGCACGCGAAACAGCGATTCCGCACAGAAATACACTTCTGAAACGAAGAATCGTCAATTTTGACATAAGCTCGAATAAATCGTGATCGTGCTAGCCAAATCGGAGTTTCTGTGCCAATTTCGCATACTTGCATGAAAATGCACTGATCTAGCACGCGAAACAGAGATTCCGCACAGAAATAGACTTCTGAAACGAAGAATCGTCGAATCTGACATAAGCTCGAATAAATCGTGATCGTGCTTGCCGAGTCGGAGTTTCTGTGCCAATTTCGCATATTTGCATGCAAATGCACTGATCTACGACGCGAAACAGCGATTCCGAACTGAAATACACTTCTGAAACGAAGAATCGTCGAATCTCACGTAAGCCCGAATAAATCGTGATCGTGCTTGCCGAATCGGAGTTTCTGTGCCAATTTCGCATATTTGCATGCAAATGCACTGATCTACGACGCGAAACAGCGATTCCGCACAGAAATAGACTTCTGAAACGAAGAATCGTCGAATCTGACGTAAGCTCGAATAAATCGTGATCGTGCTTGCCGAATCGAAGTTTCTGTGCCAATTTCGCATATTTGCATGCAAATGCACTGATCTACGACGCGAAACAGCGATTCTGCACAGAAATAG